>NW_024070208.1:1049939-1309569 GCF_014754425.2 Oryx dammah | reverse complement strand
GTGATTGGTGCAACTATGTGCATATTATAATTTGACCTTTAACGTGATTGGTGCAACTATGTGCATATTATAATTTGACCTTTAACGTGATTGGTGTAACTATGGCATATTATAATTTGACCTTTAACGTGGTTGGTGCAACTATGGGAGGTCCCTCGCAGAACCCCCTTGCTTGCCTATATAAACCAAGAGTTTGTGGCAATAAAGCGGAACTGCTCAGATGGAACCCCTGTCGCGTCTGATTGTCTCTCACTCACCGAGGGGCTGGGTTGGCAGACAGTAGGTTCACCTCTCCTCGGGACCCCTTGGCTTTGCTGAGGGAAGTTCCACTGCCTCTCTCTTTCTGAAGAGCGCCCCCCACATGAGGTGATACCTCATGGCAGTTTTTATTTTTATTTCTCTTATAATTAGTGATGTTGAGCTTCTTTTCATGTGCTTTTTGGTCATTCAGTATGTCTTCTTTGGAAAAATGATTATTTAGATCTCCTGTCCTTTTTTCCCCCTCTTTGATAGGGTTGTTTATTTTTTGATGTAGAGCTGCATGAGCTGTTAGTAAATTCTGGAGATTAATCCCTTGCTGGTTGCCTCACTAGCAAATATTTTCTCCTATTCTGAGGGTTGTCTTTTTGTATTGTTTCTTTTGCCATGCAAAGGTTTTCAAGTTTACTTACATATTTTTGTTTTTATTTTCTTTACTCTAGAAGGTGGGTTGAAAAAGATCTTGCTCAGCTTTAAGTTTCACTTATCTGGTGACTTCCAGTGTAGCAGTGAGAGCCTGGGCTCAAGACAGATAGACTGAGGGTCTAGTTCAAGTTCTTCCCTAATTATTAGCAGTGACCCTCTTGCCATACATTAATTTTATTACTTGGGAAATAGAACTCTAATAATCTACCCTGAAAATTTTCTTTGACAATTAAATGGGATAATGCTGATCATACCTGGTACATAAAATGAGTTCACTGAATATTAGCTATAATTATATTTATCCTGTTTGAGAAACTTTACATAAGTTTTTATATCTTCTATATGCTATGTCCTGAAGACACAGACTTCAAGGCACTTTCTAGCAGGGATAGTTAAATAGAGAAACAACTAATTAAAACTGAGTTAATTAGACACTGTCATTGAACAAACTTTGGTGAATCTAAAGAGGGAATTACATATTTTGTCTGATGATCAAGAAATACTTTTTCCAGGTGACTGAAGTGATACCAGGAAAGAACAATTTTTTCAAATAATAAATGCTTTAAAAACTATTGAAGATGTAAAGTTTGCTATTAAAGAAAAAGACACACTCAAAAAACTGTAAGTCAGGATAGGGAAAGAGATTGGAGGAGAAAGAGGATAGTTGTGAAAGATGATACTAGATATTCAGGGGCCAATGTATACATACTAAGTTGCTTCAGTCCTGTCCAACTCTTCTCAACCCTTTGTACTGTAGCCTGCAAGGCTACTCTATCCATGGAATTCTCCAAGCAGAGTACTGGAGTTGATAGCCATTCCCTTCTCCAGGGGACCTTCCTAACCCAAAGACTGATCAATGTATGAAGGTGCTTATATGCCTATCATGAAGAAGAATTCAGACTTTGTCTTGAGAGTGATAGGAGAGAGAGTGAAGAGAGCCAGGTAATGATATAATCTATGTTTAACAAAGATATGGAGAAAAATTCAATCAAATCCATGTGTTCAAAACAGCAATCAGCTAAGTGTGGGACCCTTCAATATTTCCAAAGAGACAGATTTTGCTTTCTTTTTTTTCCTGAAAGTTAAAGAATTTTCTATTTTTAGTTGTGAGAAAGAATGATAATTTTGTTAGAATATCAAGAGTTAAGGCTCTTCCTTTTAAAATGCTAAAGTTATGTTATTTTTCATTTAACTAGATATTACATATTACCTTTTGGAGATTTAAAATATATTGGATACCTGTTGAAAAAAAAGATGTAAAATGTTGAGTATTTTCTCAAATGCTGTGAAATTCTTTTGTAAACACTTTTTTTTTTTTAAATAAAAGTTTATTTGTGGCATGTATTTAATGCTCACGTGAAACCATAATGGTACTTATGATAGCAGATTTTGTTCCCTGGAAAGATTATGATGTTGCAAACAAAATATTTTAATTTTGAGTAAAGAAGAATGAGCCACAGATGAAGTCTTAAAAATTCAGATTATATTTTTACACAAATGTCTTTAGTTTTTAAATACTAAGTATCTGTCCACTAATAGTACTATATAAGTATCTACATCTTAATTCAACTAATTTTCAGGTTTTCACTAGACATTTGAAACCCTTAATAAATGCTGGTATTTCATTTGAAAAAGTTAAAAATGATAGCTTAAAGATTTGAAATACCAATTTTTGTTTTATGAAAATGACTTTTGTAGATTTATCATCTTAAAAGTTAAAAATCAGATTAACATCTCAACCTCAAAATTACTGTTAACAAATCTATGAAAAATACGTTTTAAAAAGGCTTCTGGTGGGTGGGTGTGAAATGTGAACCAAACATAAGAAATTTTTGCTTATTTGTCTCCTGAAATGACTGAGAGTCCAAAAAACTTAATGGAGTTTAGAAGGTTTTGTTTGAGAAAATACTTTTTCTGTGTGTTCTGAGGTATATACTTTGGGTGTTCTTCAATCCCTTCCTATACAAAAACACAGTGTCTCAGGTCTATTTAACTTGAGAATAAATGCTACATTTTAATGTATGTGATAGAGATAATCTGCTGCATACTCTTTCTTTACAGGAACTTACATTCAGGGCCTTCTGCAAGTTGAGGCAAACGCAGTCAGTTCAGTCGCTCAGTCATGTCCAACTCTTTGTGACCCCATAGACTGCAGCACACCAGGCCTCCCTGTCCATCATCAACTCCTGGAGTTTACTCAAACTAAGGTCCATTGAGTCGGTGATGCCATCCAACCATCTCATCCTCTGTCTTCCCCTTCTCCTCCTGCCTTCAATCTTTCCCAGCATCAGGGTCTTTTCTAGTGAGTCAGTTCTTTGCGTCAGGTGCCAGAGTTTTAGAGTTTCAATTTCAGCATCAGTTCTTCCAATAAACACTCAGAACTGATTTCCTTTAGGATGGGCTGGTTGGATCTCCTTGCAGTCCAAGGAACTGTTAAGAGTCATCTCCAACAGCACAGTTCAAAAGCATCAATTCTTTGGCAAACTGGAGCCCTGAATATTTCAGAATGACTGCAGTACCAAGTAATGAAAGGAGATGCAATGTTATTTTTATCATATCTTTAGACAACTCCAATTTTATAGTCAGAGACAAAAACATAATGTTTCTGAATGTGAAATTGCTTTCTTTCTTTTACATCAATGCTATTGCTAGTGAAATAAAGTACTCATCTAATAATGATCTGATCTGTGAATAAAGCCTGATAATTTTGTTCTGCTATAGAACCACTTAATTTTCATCTGTTTTCACTTAGTTAAACCAGAACACTATCAGAGATGCTTTAGTTGTAATTTATAAGATATCAAGTAATATCTGGCAGTTTAGAATTTATCTTCTAAGTCTACAACTACAGACTGCCCGCATCAAAATCAGAAGAAGTCCAGAGACACAGTGAGGGTGGATTATATAATCAGAAGATGAAACTTCAAGGCCTGTTTTAGCACTTATTAGAGGATGAGTTTGGGCTTGTCTCTAAAATTTTAATATGCATTTTATTTATCTTTAAAATTGTGATCAAATTCATAGAGTTATTTTTGAGAACAAAATAGGTTTTTTTATGTGAAATTGCTCTGTAAACTATAAAACCAGATATAAATGTAAGATATTATTATAATTATCAAGTTGCTATTACTGCCACAATCTCTTTTCTTTAAGCAGTTATCACCAAGAATGCACATTTTTGTATAAAGTCTGATTGTCTAGCCCTTCTGATTCAGATATTTTCGAGTTAGTCTTACAGAACTATTGGTCTTACCTGATAAACAATCCAGGCTTAGGAATCAGATATTAAGAACATCATTGTCTGAAGGGCTGAGGTAAGTATATATTAGTTTTGTATTGCCACATGGCAAAATCTTTATTAACTATTTTTGCACTAAAAATTAACCCCAAATTTAACAACTTAAAATAACAAACATTGATTATCTTAAAGTTTCTGTGGATTAGGAACATTATGAGGGAAACTTAGCTGGGTAACTCTTGCTCAACATCTGGCTGCACCTCTTATTAAGGTGCAGTCAAGTTGTTGACTGGGGCAGTGGTCTCAGCTTAAGGCTCATGTTGGAGGAGAATAATCTGTTTTCAGTACTGTTGTTGTTCAGTTGCTAAGTCATGTCTGACTATTTGTAACCCCATGGACTGCAGCATACCAGGCTTCTCTGTGCTTCACTATCTCCTGGAGTTTAATCAAATTCATGTCCATTAAGTTGGTGACATTATCTAACCATCTCATCCTCTGCTGTCCACTTCTCCTTATGCCTTCAATCTTTCCCCATATCAGGGTCTTTTCCAATGAGTCAGCTCTTCATATCAGGTGGCCAAAGTATTAGAGTTTCAGCATCAGTCCTTCCAATGAATATTCAGGACTGATTTCCTTTAGGATTGACTGGTTTGACCTCTTTGCAGTCCAAGGGACTCTCAAGTTTTCTTCAATACCACAGTTCAAAAGCATCAATTCTTCAGCTCTACACTAGATAGAAGGTCTAGGGTGAGGTTGTAATACCATTAAAAGCTTGAACTGTATGCAGGTGTTAGGTGATTGAACTGAGTTTAATTAATATGGTTTGACTTTTTGTATGTTTTATTAGCTATTTAGTAATCTTTTCCTAAAGAGAAAAACACTCCAGGAGAGCAACACTAAATACAATACTGACATTCATCACGTCCAAAATAGCATTTTTCTCATTCTACTCACTTTTGTGTTCTATTTTTGCTTTGTGAAGCCAAAGGGAAAATAGAGTTTGTGAAAAGAAATAAAACTTCTTTTATTGCAGAACTGTGAGAAAATGACTTTCTCAAAGGCAACTATTTGAATCAATGATGAAGTTCTACAGACTTGAGAGGGAACTTGGTCAGATGGTGATATTAAAAAGACTAGAAGTGATATCCATATAGTCAAAATGTTCTTCCTAAAACAGAGCTCTGCTTTTTCACTCTTTTGGTTAATTTCCTCAATTGCTTGGGGTCTCCTTGTCTGCTCAGGGTAGGAGGGTCACATCCTTCATGACATGACACATGCTTTCCCTGTCAACCCTGCATCTTGACTTCCCACCTTCTTACAGCACAGAACACTCTACAAGCCCTTATCTCACTGTTTATCTCACTGATTTTCAGGGCTATCCTAAGCTCTCCCTCTGCTCAGGCCCAGGATATATGTTTCTCTCTGGCTCAAAACCCTTTCCCTGGCTAACTCTGGTCACTCTTCAGGTATGAGGGAGATTAAATACAGAAAGAAAATGTTCTTACCATTCCCCCAGAGTTGGGGGTAGTTAGGTATTATCTCTGAGGTATTGTATTCATCTTGCCTTCTAAGTTATTTGTTTCTCAACCTTATCTTTAAATTTCCAGGAATTTTATTTTTATGACCTCATAGGGCCTTATAATTGGTAAGCACCTAATCCATGTTTGTTAGTTAAACTGATAGATACATTTGATGGATGACTGGAATAGCTTGGAGAACCCTTTCATGATAAAGGAACAGAAAAATTAGGCTATAGTCTAAAAGTGGTCTAGTCTGCTACAGTTTGTAGAGTTTTAGGCTGTGGATTCTGGAAACTGGCTTCCCAGGATGAAACATTATCTCTACCACTTATTAACTGTGGGTTATTAGATAATTCTGTAAACTTTTTTGACATAGCTCTCTCATTTTAAAGGCAATATAGAAATGATACTAGCTATACTGGGTTGTTGGAGTGATTAAATACAGTAACATGTGTTGTGTGATTCCGATAGTCCTGAGACATGGCAAGCAACTCAGTACACTTAGTATGTGCCAGATGGCAGGTGATCAAGTTCAGCTAACACTCACTAGGGCCAACAGAAGGTGGGTCTAGGAAGAGAAGTGTAGGGAGCCCCTCCCTGTGCACTCAGCTGTCTCATTTCCCTCATGTGGCTTTGAAGACACCACATGGACATTTTGTGTACTAGTGTGCATCTCCATTTCATTCTAAATGTCTAGGAGAGAAGGTCTACCTCTCTCTTTGGGACAGTGAAATCCCCAGTGCCAGCACACGGATATTCCTTAATAACTATTTGCAAATGATTGGCAAGCACAATTTGGTGGAATCATTTGATAGACTTTTATGGCCTGAGTTCTAACAACCTTGATTGTGAGTAACTGTGGGTCTTAAAAAATTACAAACTAAGCCAACAACTCAGATATTACATGTACCTTAACAGCAGTTAATTGTACCTTAAAATTCGCTTACCTTGAAGCCAAGTTTAAATGCCCCTTTTGTCTATGTGTGTGATAGGTCTGGGATCAGCAGAAGTGATGATGATGAAAAGTAGGAGGGAGAACTGAACCCAAGAGCAGGTTCCACATTCCAAGAGAGGAGCCCAAGTGTGTCAGTGGATGGGCCCAAAAATGCCAGGTATTGTGTGATACACAGAACCCCTACAGCCTCACATTTCATTATAAGATTCAAGAGAAAGTAACATATGAGGGAAAAGATGAGTGAGTTTAGGCAGATAGTTCAGTTTAGTCACTCAGTCGTGTCTGACTCTTTGTGACCCCATGAACTGCAACACGCCAGTCCTCCCTGTCAATCACCAATCCCTGGAGCCCACCCAAACCCATGTCCATCGAGTCAATGATGCCATCCAGCCATCTCATCCTCTGTCATCCCCTTCTCCTCCTGCCCTCAATCTTTCCCAGCATCAGAGCCTTTTCCAATGAGTCAACTCTCCACATCAGGAGGCCAAAACATTAGAGTTTCAGCTTCAACATCAGTCCTTCCAATAAACACCCAGGATTGATATCTTTTAGGATGGACTGGTTGGATCTCCTTGCAGTCCAAGGGACTCTCAAGAGTCTTCTCCAACATCGCAGTTCAAAAGCATCAATTCTTACGTGCTCAGCTTTCTTTATAGTCTAACTCTCACAACCATACATGACCACCGGAAAAACCATAGCCTTGACTAGATGGACCTTTGTTGGCAAAGTAATGTATCTGCTTTTTAATATGCTGTCTAGATTGTTTATGACTTTCTTTCCAATGTGTAAGCATCTTTTAATTTCATGGCTGCAATCAACATCTGCAGTGATTTTGGAGCCCAGAAAAATAAACGCAGCCACTGTTTCCCCATCTATTTGCTATGGAGTGATGGAACTGGATGCCATGATCTTAATTTTCTGAATGTTGAGCTTTAAGCCAACTTTTTCACCCTCCTCTTTCACTTTCATCAAGAGGCTCTTTAATTCTTCACTTTCTGCCATAAGGGTGGTGTCATCTTCATATCTGAGGTTATTGATATTTCTCCTGACAATCTTGATTCCAGCTTGTGCTTCCCCCAGCTCAGCGTTTCTCATAATTTACCTTGCATATAAGTTAAATAAGCAGGATGACATTATACAGCCTCGATGTACTCCTTTTCCTATTTGGAACCAGTCTGTTGTTCCATGTCCAGTTATAACTGTTGCTTCATGATCTGCATACAGATTTCTCAAAAGGCAGGTCAGGTGGTCTTGTATGCCCACCCATCTCTTTCAGAATTTTCACAGTTTATTGTGATCCACACAATCAAAGGCTTTGGCATATTCAGTAAAGCAGAAATAGATGTTTTTTTGGAACTCTTGCTTTTTCCATGATCCATCAGATGCTGGCAATTTGATCTCTGGTTCCTCTGCCTTTTCTAAAACCAGCTTGAACATCAGGAAGTTCACAGTTCATGTATTGCTGAAGCCTGGCTTGGAGAATTTTAAGCATTACTTTACTAGCATGTGAGATGAGTGCAATTATCCGGTAGTTTGAACATTCTTTGGCATTGCCTTTCTTTGGGATTGGAATGAAAACTGACCTTTTCCAGTTCTGTGGCCACTGCTGAGTTTTCAAAATTTGCTGGCATATTGAGTGCAGCACTTTCACAGCATCATCTTTCAGGATTTGAAATAGCTCAACTTGAATTCCATCACCTCCACTAGCTTTGTTCGTAGTGGTGCTTCCTCAGACCCACTTGACTTCACACTCCAGGATGTCTGGCTCTAGGTGAGTGATCACACCATCGTGATTATCTGGGTTGTGAAGATCTTTTTTGTACAGTTCTTCCATGTATTCTTGCCACCTCTTCTTAATATCTTCTGCTTCTGTTAGGTCCCTACCATTTCTGTTCATTATTGACCTCGCACCCAAGGTCAGGGGTGGCAGCTGAGAGGAGCTGCCCCATGTCTGAGGTAAGGAGCAGTGGCTGTGCTTTGCTGGAGCACCCGTGAAAAGAGACC
This sequence comes from Oryx dammah, assembly GCF_014754425.2. Lineage (NCBI taxonomy): Eukaryota > Metazoa > Chordata > Mammalia > Artiodactyla > Bovidae > Oryx > Oryx dammah. Next base: position 1,301,168 of record NW_024070208.1, on the reverse strand, counting down.
CCATATCCAAGGTAAGAGAAACCCAGCTAAGACAGTAGGCACTGAGAGATGGGATCAAGGGGCAGACAGACTGAAAATACAGTCATAGACAACTAGCCAATCTGATCACAAGGACCACAGCCTTGTCTAACTCAATGAAACTAAGCCATGACATATGGAACCACCCAAGATGGACGGGTCATGGTGGAGAAGTCTGACATTATATGGTCCACTGGAGAAGGAAATGGCAAACCACTTTAGTATTCTTGCCTTGAGATCCCCATGAACATTATGAAAAGGCAAAAAGATAGGACCTTGAAAGATGAACTCCCAGGTCAGTAGATGTCCAATATTCTACTGGAGATCAGTGGAGAAATAACTCCAGAAAGAATGAAGGGATGGAGCCAAAGAAAAAACAATATTCACTTGTGAATGGGAGTGGTGATAGAAGCAAGATTTGATGCTGTAAAGAGCAGTATTGCATAGGAACCTGGAATGTTAGGTCCATGAATCAATGCAAATTGGAAGTGGTCAAACAGGAGATGACAAGATTGAACACTGACATTCTAGAACTCAGTGGACTAAGATGGATTGGAATGGGTGAACTTAACTCAGTTGATAATTATATGTACTACTGTGGACATAAATCCCTTAGACAGGAATCCCTTAGAAGAAACGGAGTAGCCATCATGATCAACAAGAGTCTTAAATGCAGTACTTGGATGCAATCTCTAAAACGACAAAATGATCTCTGTTCATTTCCAAGGCAAACCATTCAATATCACAGTAAATTAAGTCTATGCCCCTTCCAGTAATTTTGAAGAAACTGAAGTTGAACAATTCTATGAAGACCTAGAAAACCTTCTAGAACTAACACCCAAAAAATTCACCCATTCCAGTCCATCTTAGTTCACTGATTTCTAGAATGTTGATGTTCAATCTTGTCATCTCCTGTTTGACCACTTCAAATTTGCCTTGATTCGTGGACCTAACATACCAGGTTCCTATGCAATACTGCCTTTTAAAGTATTAAATCTTGCTTCTATCATCAGTCCCAAGGCCTTTTCATTATAGGGGGCTGGAATGCAAAAGTAGGAAGTCAAGAAACACCTGGAATAACAGGCAAATTTGGCCTTGGAGTACAGAATGAAGAGAGGAAAAGCTAACACAGTTCTGCCAAGAGAACACACTGGTCATAACAAACACTCTCTTCCAAAAACACAAGAGAAGACTCTACACATGGACATCACCAGATGGTCAACACCAAAATCAGATTGATTATATTCTTTGCAGCCAAAGGTGGAGAAGCTCTATACAGTCAGCAAAAACAAGACTGGGAGCTGACTGTGGCTCAGATCATGAACTCCTTATTGCCAAATTCAGACTGAAAGTGAAGAAAGTGGAGAAAACCACTAGACCATTCAGGTATTAACTAAATCAAATCCCTTATGATTATACAGTGGAAGTGAGAAATAGATTTAAGGGACTAGAACTGATAGACAGAGTGCCTGATGAACTATGGAATGAGGTTCATGACATTGCACAGGAGACAGGAATCAAGACTACCCCCATGGAAAAGAAATGCATAAAAGCAAAATGGCTGTCTGAGGAAGGCTTACAAATAGCTGTGGAAAGACAGGAAGTGAAAAGCAAAGGAGAAAAGGAAAGATATACCCATTTGAATGCAGAGTTCCAAAGAATAGCAAGGAGAGATAAGAAAGCCTTCCTCAGCGATCAATGCAAAGAAATCTAGGAAAACAACAGAATGGGGAAGACTGCAAGGAGATCCAACCAGTCCATTCTGAAGGAGATCAGCCCTGGGATTACTTTGGAAGGAATGATGCTAAAGCTGAAACTCCAGTACTTTGGCCACGTCATGCGAAGAGTTGACTCATTGGAAAAGACTTTGATGCTGGGAGGGATTGGGGGCAGGAGGAGAAGGGGACGATAGAGGATGAGATGGCTGGATAGCATCACTGACTCAATGGACATGAGTCTGAGTGAACTCCGGGAGTTGGTGATGGACAGTGAGGCCTGGCGTGCTGCGATTCATGGGGTCACAAAGAGTCGGACACGACTGAGCAACTGACCTGAACTGAACTGAATTGAGAGATCTCTTCAAGAAAATAAGGACGATAAGACAGTGAATTAACAGCTCACTGTTTGGAAAGTATCATATATAACAGCTCAGGGCACAAATTCATTTGATAAATGATTATCTTCAGGGGATTTTTCAGAAAAATAAAACTTTTCCAATTAGTTTCCTTCAGATAATGTCCTTTTCTCTCATAGACATACTGTGGTTTATTTCACTTTTCATGTGTAGGTCTGCTACAGATTTAGACAAAGATGAGTGAGCCCATCTTTATTCTCAGGATACGTATTTCAAAGTGGTGTACTTGTTCTTGGACAGGTAACTTCCACCAGCCAGCCCTCAAGGTGAGTAAGAAACATCTTTTTGACTCTTTGGAACACTAATTCTTTCAGGATATTACATTTCATCTCCAGTACACTAATTGGCAATTTGGGAGCCTGAAGCAGTTATGTGTCTGTTAGAAGAGTTGCTTCCTGAAAACTAAGGAATAGTTTACTAGGAGAATCAGAATGGCAGAATTTGAAGGAATTTTGAGCAGTCATCACTGTAGGCTTTGGCCAGAGGAGCACAGGAGGGACAGGAATATTATTTGCAGCTCCAATCCCAGAGGCAATCCTGTAGTCTTGGGGTCATCCTAAATTCATTCGTTTCTTCTCCTTGACCAGGAAAGAAACTCCAGGCCAGTCTGGATAGGACATGTCAAGTCACAATAGGATATTTTCTTGTTGGGTGAGTGGGTGATGTCTTCTTTAATGTCAACAGACGTGTGAGGTGGTATGATTCTGACCTGTGATCCTGGTCAATTTTGGGGAGAGCTTTCCAAAGAATTTTGTTCAGACTATCCCTCAGTTCAGTTCAGTTCAGTCGCTCAGTCATGTCTGACTCTTTGCGACCCCATGAATCGCAGCACGCAAGGCCTCCCTGTTCATGACCATCTCCCGGAGTTCACTCAGACTCACGTCCATTGAGTCCATGATGCCATCCAGCCATCTCATCCTGGGTTGTCCCCTTCTCCTCCTGCCCCCAATCCCTCCCAGCATCAGAGTTCCTTCCAATGAGTCAACTCTTCTCATAAGGTGGCCAAAGTACTGGAGTTTCAGCTTTAGCATCATTCCTTCCAAAGAAATCCCAGGGTTGATCTCCTTCAGAATGGACTGGTTGGATCTCCTCGCAGTCCAAGGGACTCTCAAGAGTCTTCTCCAAAATCACAGTTCAAAAGCATCAATTCTTTGGCTCTCAGCCTTCTTCACAGTCCAACTCTCACATCCATACATGACCACAGGAAAAACCATAGCCTTGACTAGAAGGACCTTAGTCAGCAAAGTATGCACAAATTTAATATAAAATTCCATTTCAGAATTGCCACATATTTACAATATGTATTCTCAGGTATTCTTCCTAAATTACTAATATTATGTCTGAAATTGTCTTATTTGTATTCATCAATCACTGTACTATGTTTATTGTGACTAGGTTTATGAAGTCAGATGGTCAGAGGTTTGCATCCAGCTCTGTCTACTAGTTCATGGCTTACAGAAGGTTTTATAGCTTCTTCAAGACTCACTGTTCTCCCCTGTAATGTGGGATAATACAGAGGATGAGATGGTTGGATGGCATCACCGACTCAGTGGACAAAGGTTTCAGTAAACTCTGGGAGTTGGTGATGGATAGGGAGGCCTGGCATGGTGCAGGCCATGGGGTTGCAAAGAGTTGGACATGGCTGAGCAACTGAATTGAACTGAACTGAATAAAAAATCACCTTAGATCTTGATTGTGAAGCTTAAATAAGATAATATTTCTTAAGCTTTCACCACAGTCCATTTTAGATCAATGTTAGTTACTATATTATCATTATTATTGTTGCACATAACAGTCAGGGTTGAGGTTTACTTCATGTTATAAAATATTCTTTAAAAAATTAGTAACATAAAGAAAATCTAAGTGAAGCTTTCTTTCTTTATTTTTAGAAACATGGAAAACTGAATAAAATAGGTGATACATAATTAAAAATTTTTGTTAGTATTATCTATATGGCTTAAAACTCTATTAGTCTTTACCCTGCTTCATTCCACATTTCAAGGCCAAATTTGCCTGTTACTCCAGGTGTTTCTTGACTTCCTACTTGGCCATTCCAGTCCCCTATAATGAAAAGGGCATCTTTTTTGTGTGTTAGTTCTAAAAGGTCTTGTAGGTCTTCATTGAACCATTCAACTTCAGCTTCTTCAGCATTACTGGTTGGGGCATAGACTTGGATTACCGTGATATTGAATGGTTTGCCTTGGAGACAAACAGAGATCATTCTATCATTTTTGAGATTGCATCCAAGTACTGCATTTTGGACTCTTCTGTTGACCGTGATGGCTACTCCATTTCTTCTGAGGGATTCCTGCCTGCAGTAGTAGATATAATGGTCATCTGAATTAAATTCACCCATTCCAGTCCATTTTAGTTTGCTGATTCCTAGGATGTCAACATTCTCTCTTGCCATCTCTTGTTTGACCACTTCCAATTTGCCTTGATTCATGCACCTGATATTCCAGGTTCCTATGCTATATTGCTCTTTACAACATCAGACCTTGCTTCTATCACCAGTCACATCCACAGCTGGGTATTGTTTTTGCTTTGGCTCCATCCCTTCATTCTTTCTGGACTTATTTCTCCACTGATCTCTGGTAGCGTGTTGGGCACCTACTGACCTGGGGAGTTCCACTTTCGGTATCCTATCATTTTGCCTTTTCATACTGTTCATGGGGTTCTCAAGGCAAGAATACTGAAGTGGTTTGACATTACCCTCTTTAGTGGACCACATTCTGTCAGACCTTTCCACCATGACCCACCCGTCTTGGGTTGCCCCAAGGGCATGGCTTAGTTTCATTGAGTTAGACAAGGCTGTGGTCATAGTGTGATTAGATTGACTAATATTCTGTGAGTATGGTTTCAGTGTGTCTGCCCAATGATGCCCTCTTGCAACACCTACCATCTTACTTGTGTGTCTTTTACATTGAGCATGGGGTATCTCTTCACGGCTGCGTCAGCAAAGCGCAGCCACTGTTCCTTACCTTGGACAAAGGGTATCTCCTCACCACTGCCCTTCCTGACCTTCAACATGGGATAGTTCCTCTAGGACCTCTGCACCCGTGCAGCCACTGCTCCTTGGACATGGGGTTGCTCCTCCTGGCTGCAGCCCCTGGCCTCCAGCATGGAGTTGTTCCTACCAGCCACTGCCCATGGCCTAGGGTGCAGCGTGGCTCCTCCTGGCCACTGCCCCTGACCTCGGACGCAGGGTAGCTCCTCTTGGCCACTGCCCAGCCTCAGACGTGGGGTAACTCCTCTTGGCCACCACCCTTCGGGCATGGGGTCCTCCCGGCTTCTGCCCCTGACCTCGGACTTGGCATAGCTCCTCTCACCCGCACTTAGTGCGCTGGTCGCAGCTGCCCATGCTTAGTGCGCCGATCGAAGCCACCCGCGCTTAGTGCGCCGGTCGCAGAATCTACATATGGACATCACCACATGGTCAACACCGAAATCAGATTGATTATATTATTTGCAGCCAAAGATGGAGAAGATCTATATAGTAAACAAAAACAAGACCAGGAGCTGACTGTGGCTCAGATCATGAAATCCTTATTACCAAATTCAGACTTAAATTGAAAAAAGCAGGGAAAACCACTAGACCATTCAGGTATGACCTAAATCTAATCCTTTATGATTATACAGTGGGAGTGAGAACTAGATTTAAGGGCCTAGATCTGATAGATAGAGTGCCTAATGAACTATGGAATGAGGTTCGTGACATTGTACAGGAGACAGAGATCAAGACCATCCCCATGGAAAAGAAATGCAAAAAAAGAAAAACGGCTGTCTGGGGAGACCTTACAAATAGCTGTGAAAAGAAGAGAAGCAAAAAGCAAAGGAGAAAAAGAAAGATATAAACATCTGAATGCAGAACTCCAAAGAATAGCAAGAAGAGATAAGAAAACCTTCTTCAGTGATCAACGCAAAGAAATAGAGAAAAGAATAGAATGGGAAACACTAGAGATCTCTTCAAGAAAATTAGAGCTACTAAGGGAACATTTCATGCAAAAATGGGCTCGATAAAAGACAGAAATGGTATGGACCTAACAGAAGCAGAAGATATTAAGAAGAGGGGGCAAGAATATACAGAAGAACTGTAGAAAAAAACTTCATGACCCAGATAATCACGATGGTGTGATCACTCATCTAAAGCTAGATATCCTGGAATGTGAAGTCAAGTGGGCCTTAGAAAGCATTACTATGAACAAAGCTAGTAGAGGTGATGGAATTCCAATGGAGCTACTTCAAATCCTGAAAGATGATGCTGTGAAAGTGCTGCACTCAATATGCCAGCAAATTTGGAAAACTCAGCAGTGGCCACAGGACTGGAAAAGGTCAGTTTTCATTCCAATGCCAAAGAAAGGCAATGCCAAAGAATGCTCAAAGTACCGCACAAGAGCACTCATTTCACGTGCTAGTAAAGTAATGCTTAAAATTCTCCAAGCCAGGCTTCAGTAATACATGAACCATGAACTTCCTGATGTTCAAGCTGGTTTTAGAAAAGGCAGAGGAACCAGAGATCAAATTGCCAACATCTGCTGGATCATGGAAAAAGCAAGAGAGTTCCAGAAAAACATCTACTTCTGCTTTATTCACTATGCCAAAGCCTTTGACTGTGTGGATCACAATAAACTGTGGAAAATTCTGAAAGAGATGGGAATACAAGATCACCTGACCTGCCTCTTGAGAAATCCGTATGCAGGTCAGGAAGCAACAGTTAGAACTGGACATGGAACAACAGACTGGTTTCAAATAGGAAAAGGAGTACGTCAAGGCTGTATATTGTTACCCTGCTTATTTAACTTCTATGCAGAGTACATCATGAGAAACGTTGGACTGGAAGAAACACAAGCTGGAATCAAGATTGCTGGGAGAAATATCAGTAACCTCAGATATGCAGATGACACCATCCTTATGGCAGAAAGTGAAGAGGAGTTAAAAAGCCTCTTGATGAAAGTGAAAGAGGAGAGTGAAAAAGTTGGCTTAAAGCTTAGCATTCAGAAAACGAAGACCATGGCATCTGGTCCCATCACTTCATGGGAAATAGATGGGGAAACAGTGAAAACAGTGTCAGACTTTATTTTTTTGGGCTCCAAAATCACCACAGATTGTGATTGCAGCCATGAAATTAAAAGATGCTTACTCCTTGGAAGAAAAGTTATGAGCAACCTAGATAGCATATTCAAAAGCAGAGACATTACTTTGCCAACTAAGGTCCATCTAGTCAAGGCTATGGTTTTTCCAGTGGTCATGTATGGATGTGAGATTTGGACTGTGAAGAAGGGTGAGTGCTGAAGAGTTGATGCTTTTGAACTGTGGTGTTGGAGAAGACTCTTGAGAGTCCCTTGGACTGCAAGGAGATCCAACCAGTCCATTCTGAAGGAGATCAGTCCTGGGATTTCTTTGGAAGGAATGATGCTGAAGCTGAAACTCCAGTACTTTGGCCACCTCATGGAAAAGTTGACTCATTGGCAAAGAGTCTGATGCTGAGAGGGATTGGGTGCAGGAGGGGAAGGGACAACAGAGAATGAGATGGCTGGATGGCATCACTGACTCGATGGGCGTGAGTCTGAGTGAACTCCGGGAGTTGGTGATGGACAGTGAGGCCTGGCGTGCTGCAATTAATGGGGTCACAATGAGTCAGATATGCCTGAATGATTGAACTGATCTGATATGTGCTTAAAACAGGGAAAACATCATATTTCTTTGAAAATATCTGTTAATTTTTAATTCTCTTGATTTTGCCAAACTTTTAACTCAGGACAAATGAGAGATCTTTCCAAGTTTTCATTTACTTGTCTTTCTTTTCTGCTAACAATATTGTCTCTGAATTTCAGCACAAGGGTAAGAATACTAGCTTTGTTTTCATATTGCTGTTGTTCACTTACTAAGTTGTATTCTGACTCTGTCAGAATCAAGGACTATAGCATTCCAGGCTCCTCTGTCCTCCAATATCTCCTTGCTCAAATTCATGTCCATTCAATTAATGATATTATATAACCATCTCATCCTCTGTGGTCCCCTTCTCCTTTTGCCTTCAATTTTTCCCAAGATTGGGGTCTTTTCCAGCTCTTTGCATCAGGTGGCCAAAGATTTGGAGTGTCAGCATCAACCTTTCCAGTGAAGATTCAGGATTGATTTTCTTTAGGATTGACTGGTTTGATCTTTCAGTCATCTGAGTTAAGTTCATCCTTTCCTCTCCATTTTAGTTCTCTGATTCCTAAGTTGTCAATGTTTGCTCCTGCCATCTCTGGCTTGATCACATCCAATTTTCCTTGATTTATGGACTTCATATTCCAGGTACCTGTTCAATATTATTCTTTACAGCATCAGACTTTACTTTCACCACCAGACATATCCACAGGTGAATGTTTTCACTTTGACCCAGCTAATTTATTCTTTCTGGAACTATTATTAATTGCTATCTACTCTTCCCCAGAAGCATATTGGACACCTTCTGACCTAGTGTCTGGTGTCATATCCTTTGGCCTCATCATACTGTCTATGGGGTTCTCTAGGGAATGGGTTGCCTTTCCTCCTCCAGTGAACAATGTTTGTCAGAACTCCTCATTTTGATCCATCCATCTTCACAGCATGGCTCATAGCTTCATTGAGTTATGCACGCTCCTTCACCACAACAAGGCAGTATTCCATAAGGGGGTGTTATTATTTAATAAAATTTAAATCCTTAACTATGTTAGTTCATAGCTATGTTCTCTGAGAGAATATTTGATCTCTCTGGACCTTGTTTGCTTCTTTGTAAAATAGAGATAACACCACTTCATAGAATTAAAAAGAAAATAATTGGGCTCAGTTGGCTTCACAAAAAACTTTTAGAACTTATTTTAATGTAAAAGAAGTTACTCTTCTGTAGTCCACATTGTTCCTTGTAGTGAAGACGAATTGAAGCCCCAGGAGATTAAAAGGCTGGCTTTAGCAAAGTATGAACATATCCTGGGTCTACTACACCAGAGTTAATCAAAATATGCTCTTATGAGCATTTTCTCTGTGAGATGCTCTGGGGGAAATGTTTGTATGGACAAATAACTTCAGGAATACTGCACATTACAATTCCCTCACAGAATGCAGATTTACAGAGCTTTTAAAGTTATTACAAACCAAAGATTCCTTCATCAGAAAAAGCTTATTTAACTTTGTATAACATTCCTCACAGGACAGGTTATGCTACAGAGGCTGATGCCCTCAAGTTGAAGATGATTCTGGCTCAAATTATTCTGATACCAATTCATGGCTCTGCCTCCAGTAGAACTCAGATGTCCATATACATGTAAAGCCACATAAAAAGTTCACTTATGGACTTGGTTTATCCAGGGGTTGGTATTTCTAAAGGTGGCAAGTCCACAAAGATAGAGAACATGAGAAGAGACGCATGCCTAGGAAACAGATGACTCTTCTTTTGAACTTTTTGTGCTTGTGCTGTCTGCGAGACAGCCAAGTGAGGAAGTATGACCAGAAGTTGGGTGCACACATGTGACTGTTAAGACAGAGCTGTGAGGCAAGTATAGTAGGTTTTCACTAATTGATAACTTTAGTCAACAAATTTGGATATCAAAGCTTAGACGGGTAGTAGATGTAATTGTACAGAAGAACTGCTTTAGATTAAAAAAAAGAGGGGAATCACAACATTCTCATGATAAATTTTAGCATTTTAAGAATAGGCAAAAGAAGGGAAAGCATCAATTGCCAGTACTTTAGTGGATAGTTATACTCTATTTTTCACATTATTGCTATTGATTGCTCTATGAATACTTTTCCTCTTAATGAGCAGGAGACACTCAGGAAAATTATGATATGCCTGAAATCACATTGCTACAAAGTGGCAGCTTCGGCCGCCCAACACGGACAGCTTAACTACTGCTGACTAAGCTCTTTTCCCACTACACCCTGTTAACTTTCCTTATACACATGTCCCTCTCTTGGATTCTTGCCCTCGTGAAATTTCCAGCCAAGTTACAGAATACTATAAATATCAATGCTGCGGTATGGGTTATAAATCCTATAAGAGTTGGGAGAAGGTTATCAGTGGGAGTTTCCAATCCTATTATAGAGCCAGTAAAATCAATAAAGATCTTATCTAAGCTGAGAATAACAGATGTGTTACTCTGAACCATCATAAGAGGTTAAGGGGAGAAATTAGTATTTTAGTAAAGCAAAAGATAATTAATTGCATAATATGACAATCTTCTTTTTATCTTTTCATTTTGATTTAAAATTCATTTTTTATGAGTATTGAATGTCAATGTATTAAATAAGAAATTAAGCGGAATAGAAACAACATAAATATGTATATAATACATATTATATATGTATACAGTAGTATTGCAATGCATATATTTACACACACCTATACATTTATATCACAGTAATAAAAATAAAATGCAATAGTCAATCTGAGAAACAAACTTGGCTAGATATCTTTATCACTTACATTCACATTGTCAGTGTTTAGGTTTTGGTTTTGATCGTTTCCAAAGTAATTATTTTCCATCTGCAATAAACGAAAATGTTTAGGTTTGTTGCAGAAGTGTTTAAGATGTTTATGCTAAACAAAATGTGTTTCTCTACATTGAGAAACATCCAATCAAAACAGTGGTTTTGGTGTTTTGAACTGTCTCAGACAAAATGCATGCTGATCTAATTAATACTGCAAAAGATTTTTTAAAAGGAAAAATAGCTGGGCTTGTTATTATATATGGTCATACATTATAATAACTAGACAATTAGTTTTGAGGAAAACAAAAATGAATCAGGAATTGTCAGTCACATTGGGCCAAGCAGTTTCAACTACTTAGAGACCACAGTCTTTAAAATCACTTTAAAGACTGACTCCTTTCAGAGCTTTCCGTTGACTTCTGTAAACTTTCTCTAAACACTAACTTAGTAGTAGTTTCAAAGTATCGCACACTCAGTTCAGTTCAGTTCAGTTCAGTCTCTCAGTCATGTCCGATTCTTTGCGACCCCATGAATCGCAGCACGCCAGGCCTCCCTGTCCATCACCAACTCCCGGAGTTCACTCAAATTCATGTCCATTGAGTTGGTGACGCCATCCAGCCATCTCATCCTCTGTCATCGCCTTCTCCTCCTGCCCCCAATCTCTCCCAGCATCAGAGTCTTTTCCAATGAGTCAACTCTTCGCATGAGGTGGCCAAAGTACTGGAGCTTCAGCCTTAGCATAATTCCTTCCAAGGAAATCCCAGAGCTGATCTCCTTCAGAATAGACTGGTTGGATCTCCTTGCAGTCCCAGGGACTCTCAAGAGTCTTCTCCAACATCACAGTTCAAAAGCATCAATTCTTCGGCCCTCAGCCTTCTTCACAGTCCAACTCTCACATCCATACATGACCACTGGAAAAACCATAGCCTTGACTAGACGGACCTTAGTCGGCAAAGTAATGTCTCTGCTTTTGAATGTGCTATCTAGGTTGGTCATAACTTTCCTTCCAAGGAGTAAGCGTCTTTTAATTTCATGGCTGCAGTCACCATCTGCAGTGATATTGGAGCCCCAAAAAATAAAGTCTGGCACTGTTTCCATTGTTTCCCCATCTATTTCCCATGAAGTGATGGGACCAGATGCCATGATCTTCGTTTTCTGAACGTTGAGCTTTAGGCCAACTTTTTCACTCTCCTCTTTCACTTTCATCAAGAGGCTTTTTAGTTCCTCTTCACTTTCTGCCATAAGGGTGGTGTCATCTGCACATCTGAGGTTATTGATATTTCTCCTGGCCATCTTGATTCCAGCTTGTGCTTCTTCAGGCCCAGCAGTTCTCATGATGTACTCTGGATATAAGTTAAATAAGCAGGGTGCCAATATACAGCCTTGACATACTCTTTTTCTTATTTGGAACCAGTCTGTGGTTCCACATCAAGTTCTAACTGTTGCTTCCTTACTTGCATACAGGTTTCTCAAGAGGCAGGTGAGGTGGTCTGGTATTCCCATCTCTTTCAGAATTTTCCACAGTTTATTGTGATTCACACAGTCAAAGGCTTTGGCATAGTCAATAAAGCAGAAGTAGATGTTTTTCTGGAACTCTCTTGCTTTTTCAATGATCCATCGGTGGATTTAAAAAGAAAACATAAAACTGATGATGCATCAGTCAGTCATTTGGCTGACTTCTCTGTGTATCTTAGTGTTGTTTTCCCTCTGTTATGTGTGTCTTTGTGTCGGAAATTTTCCATTTTATTAGGACAGTATTATATTGGATTAGGGTTCATTCTGAGAACCTCATTTTGATTTAATTTTCTCTGCTGATACCCCATTTCCAAATAAAATCACATTCCATGGTATTAGGGATTTGGGCTTAAATGTATCTTTTTGAGAGAGACTTAATTCAACCCGTGACACTGATTTTTAAAATTTTACCTTCACACTAATGCAGACATGCAGAATAATGGAACAGACTAGAGAGCCACTAAATAAACCCCGACATCCACAGTCATTTAATCTTTGACAAAGGAGACAGCAGTGTAAAATGGGAAAAAAGAGATTCTTTTCAGCAAGTGGCATTAGGAAGCTAGACAACCTTAAAAAAATCAATGAAGTTAGAATCTTCTTCACACCATAAGACATCACACCATGAAACTCCTAGAAGAGAACTCAAGTCAAACATTTTCAACAATATTTAGAATCAGTATCTAGATCTTAAGATCAGTCTTACAAGGCAAAATAATTAAAAGAAGAAATAAATGAGACCATCAAAGTTAAAAGCTTTTGTACAGCAAAGAAAACCATAAACAAAATGAAAAGACAACCTATAGACTAGGAGAAAATGACAAGGGATCGATTTCCAAAATATACAAATAGCTTATAAAACTCAATATCACAAACAAACAAACAACCCAATCAAAAAATGGGCAGAAGACCTAAACAGTCATTCCTCCAAAGAAGACATACAGATGGTCAACAGGCACATGAGAAGATGCTACATGTCACTAATCATTCAGTTCAGTTCAGTCTCTCAGTCTTGTCTGACTCTTTGAGACCCCATGTATTGCAGCACACAAGGCCTCCCTGTCCATCACCAACTCCCGGAGTTCACTCAGGCTCACGTCCATCGAGTCAGTGATGCCATCCAGCCATCTCTTCTCATCCTCTGTCGTCCCCTTCTTCTCCTGCCTTCACTCCCTCCCAGCATCAGAGTCTTTTCAAATAAGTCAAGTCTTCGCATGAGGTGGCCAAAGTACTGAAGTTTTAACTTTAGCATCATTCCTTCCAAAGAAATCCCAGGACTGATCTCCTTCAGAATGGACTGGTTGGATCTCCTTGCAGTCCAAGGGACTCTCAAGAGTCTTCTCCAATACAACAGTTTAAAAGCATCAATTCTTTGGCACTCAGCTTTCTTCACAGTCCAACTCTCACATCCATACATGACCACTGGAAAAACCATAGCCTTGACTAGACGGACAAAGTTGGCAAAGTAATGTCTCTGCTTTTGAATATGCTGTCTAGGTTGGTCATAACTTTCCTTCCAAGGAGTAAGCGTCTTTTAATTTTATGGCTGCAATCACCATTTGCTGTGATTTTGGAGCCCCAAAAAATAAAGTCTGGCACTGTTTCCACTGTTTCCCTATCTATTTCCCATGAAGTGATGGGACCGGATGCCATGATCTTCATTTTCTGAATGTTGAGCTTTAAGCCAACTTTTGAGAAGTGCAAATCAAAGCTACAATGAGGCACCACCTCACACTTTTCAGAATGGCTATCATTCCATAAGTCTATAAACAATAAATCCTAGATAGGATGTGGAGAAAAGGAAATTCTCCTACACTATTGGTGAGAATGTAAATTGGTATAATCACTTTGGAAAACAGTGTGGAGGTTCCTAAAAAAACCCAAAACATAGAGTTACTATATGATTCAACAATCTCATTCCTGGGTATATATATGTAAAAGACAAAAGCTCTAATTTAAAAACATACATGCACACCAACGTTCATAGCAAAATATTCATAATAGTCAAGATATGGAAACAACTTGTGCCCATTGACAGATGAATGGATAAAGAAGACATGGTGTATTTATAGAATGGAATATTACTCAGTTATAAAAAGGAAATGAAATAATGACATTTGAAATAACATGGATAGACCTTAAGATTATCATACTAAATTAAGTAAGCCAAACATAGAAATATAAATATTAGACATCTCTTCTGTGTGGAACCTAAAAGTTAATACAAATGAGCTTATTTACAAAATAGAAGTGACTTTAGACATATAAAACACATTTATAGTTATCAAAGGGAAAATAGGGAAAGTGAGGGATAAATTAAGAGTGTGGTATTAACATATCTACACTACAGTCTACAAAATAGATAAACAACAAGGATTTACTGTACAGCAGAGGGAACTATATTCAATATCTTATCATAACCTATGATGGAAATGAATAAAAAATGTATGTGTAACTGAATCACTGTTCTGTATACCAGAAACTAAAACAATATTGTAAATCAACATCAATAATATAGAGATATTAGTACCCTTTTCCTCTGCTTCCCAGATCCTCTTCCTAACTGAAGAAAGTCTGGCACTTCACCTGACTTTTCCACTTAGCTTCTCTGTCATTCCAACAGGGAACAAAGTAGAAACATTCTTTAGCTTTTCCAATTGACCTGTTTCCCTCTTTTATTGGGTTGGTAATTGTCATCTTAACATCTCAGGAACTTATGTAATCATTCTAGGCTGAAATCTGGGCAGAAGGTTTTTAGTTGTTGTTAATGTTTTCCAGGTAACTCTAATATGCAAATAAGGCTGAAAATCTCTACATTAAAAACAATCTTAAATTTATGATTTAGTGACTTTATATTCTTTTAATACTTTGCTTGACATTAGCAAAGAGTCAGACATGGAACTGAGCATTCACACACGATTTCCTCTTATAGTATTTTTCCTCTTACATTCTAGAGTCTTGTGAAAGTTACAGCATATGTGTTTTAATGAATGACTACTAATGTAGAGTTCTAGATAGATAACACAAGGAAGAAAAGATAATGAGATATGCAAGAAGAATCCCATTGGCTATGGGAAAAATG
This sequence comes from Oryx dammah, assembly GCF_014754425.2. NCBI lineage: Eukaryota > Metazoa > Chordata > Mammalia > Artiodactyla > Bovidae > Oryx > Oryx dammah. Next base: position 1,285,968 of record NW_024070208.1, on the reverse strand, counting down.
TTTACATTCTAGTCATAAGATCAAAATCAATCAATCATTAGCCTATTGGCTTTAGAAGTGGATTTCCTTGAGACAAAGAGTAAGACAAGCACATAAGATCAGGAACCGAAGTATTCAGAGATGTTGATATCAACAGGCCTAGGTATGGTCCCATGATTCTGGTACTGAGGGGAGAAAATACAAAAGAAAGACACATGTCCCTTTACAGTAAAATGTGAACAGAGCTCAAAGGGTTATTCTTTTTTTAAAAAATATAAATTTATTTATTTTCATTTGAATCTAATTACTTTACAATATTGTATGGGTTTTACCATACATTGACATGAATCCACCATGGGTGTAAATGTGTTCCCCATCCTGAACCCCCCCTCTCACCTCCTTCCCCATGGGTTATTCTTTTTAAAAATGAATCTTTTAAATTTATCTTGGCTTAGAATATAAGAGAGCTATAACAGTTCTTTGGGGAATAAATCTGCTAATCATGTCAGAGGGATTAACTGGAGTAAAATTCTATGCCATTTTCCCCATGTTTGTTCCTAAAATTTATTTTCCCATTTGAATGAGTGTATGTGTGTTTGTGTGTGTTACAACAGGCTAAAGCTATCATTGGCCATATAACAACACTGTCTTAATTTACTCTCTTTTTCTACACAATTGAAAGAAATAGACATATTGGACCAAATAGTATCATATTTTGAAGTATTTGCCTTCAGTTCTGAACATTATATTCTGTATTTTAAACAATGATTTAAGAGAAGACAGCCCTGAAAAATGTAGGGTCAAAGCAAGACAAAAACTCATATCAGAACAATGGTTGAAACCCAGTTTTACTTGAATGATGAATTAGAATATTGATGAAGATTACTTAACATTTTTAGCACTTTTACCCCATGGTATGAAACAAATTTATGTCAACTGTAGTCCTAGTTCTAAAAGCTATTGGGTTATTTTAAAATGATCTGGTAGACATTTAAGATGTTTATGATTTATTTTATGATTATAATTTATTTTAATATGCCCTTTGTGCAATAAAGTTTATTTAGGTTTAGTTAGGTTAGTTTTGATTCATCTTCAAAATAATATTATTGCAAAGGAGGATGCATTGGAAAGTCTTCTGATTAGACTCCAGAAGAAAAAATAAGTACACAAATTTCTGGAAGAGACATATTAATATAATGCTGAAAAACCTCTGAGGAACTATATTTTCTAGTGAGCTATTACCATCCAGAATACATATTGGTCTTTAAAGACAGTTTATAAAAAAGTTTAAATATAGATCTATTAGAAAGTGTTTTGAATCATGAAATTCAAATACAACCTTTTATATTGTTAACCTTTCTTGAAGTATAAAGAGATGAGAATAAAGAGAAAAAAAATTATTTCATCTTAAACTTAGCCCTATGTATTTTTTCAACTCACCTGCCTTTTGTGGATACCTATGATTCATATAATATCTATGAACTATTATAGAGGATACACAATACTGTTTGACTTAATTCTTATATATAGGAGTCTATAGTATATATGAATTGGATATATAAGTAAAATATCATTTTTTAGGAAAATTCTGAAGAGAAAGCAAGCTATTAATCTTAAGAATAACTCCATGATAAGAGGAATCGTGTTCACCTTGATTATTTCTATAGTTGAAGCATTTAACATAGTGCTTTATGCAATGAGGGTATTTAATGAGTATTTCTGGAATATCAGGATGAAATTGATCAGCAATTTTTGGATGATGAGATTTTAGATGTCTTGGGAAGTATGACTGCAGTTTGAATTGGAATGAACTAGAAAACCAGCTAAAAGCAAAGTGGAAAAACTGAAAATTGAAGTGAACCTTGAAAACTGCATAATATTTGGATCAAAAAAGAATGGAATGTATATAGGTGTATGTTCCACCCATATACATTATATGTATGTATGTACAATAGAAGTGCATGTATGTTGATATGTGTGTATAGAAGTAATATGAAAAAAATAAAATGGCAGGTATAGACATGCTGTAGAAAGAAGGGAAATAACTATGCAACAGTAGTTAATCTTTTGGAAATTAAATAGAAAGTAAAGCTGAATAGGTTGGGAGAAACCAATAGATTGGAAAGTATTGTTCCTCTCTTTTAGACATTTAAGCTTTTTTCTAAAGTCAGTGAAGAATTCTCTACCCATTAACAGAGATTTCACTGATTTTAGTCCATCAAAAGAAGAGCCAAAGATGAATAAGGTTTTGCCCAAAACAAAAAGAAAGAATTGAATTGTCATTAATTAAAGTGGGAAAAGTTGAAGGAGAAGCAATTTTGGAGAGAAGATCAAGAGCTCATTTTTGGATCTATTAATTTTGAGATGCTATTAGACTAATTTAGATGAAATTAGTTAAATAGAAATTTGCATAGTAAGTTTCAGAGATACAAATGTGGCTATTGCCAGTACAGAGATGAGATTAAACCATAAGCTTGAATAAAGTCACCCAAAGAGTAAGAGTATTACAAAACAAAACAGAAGAGGCTCAGGACTAACTTTAGGACTAACTTAGGACTAACTTTAGGACTAACTTAGAGGACCTCTAACTTTGAGAATTAAAGAAAATGAGAGGAATCTACAAAGGAAAATGAAGATGAGTAGCTTCAAAAATGAAGGGACATGGAGAATCACATGTTTTAAGAATCATTTGCTGCTCTTAGGTCAAGCAAGGTAAGACTGGAGAATCGATCACTGGGCTTAGAATGGGGAGATCATTGTGGTAGTGTTGGGGCCAGAGTATGAATACAGTGGGTTTAAGAGAATAGGAAAAGATGAATTGAAGACAATGGGTATAAATAACTCTTTCAAGGAAATTATTGGTTAATTTCTAATTAAAATGCATGAATCATAAGTGTAAACTATTAATAAAAATAATTGATAAAACCATAAAAAAAACCCCTAAGATCATGGCATCCAGTTCCATTATTTCATGGCAAACAGATGGGGAAAAAGTGGAAACAGTGACAGATTTAATTTTCTTGGGCTCCAAAATCACGTCAGATGATGACTGCAGCTATGGAATTCAAAGATGCTTGCTCCTTGGAAGAAAAGCAATGACAAACCTAGTACCACTACTACTAAGTTGCTTCAGTCGTGTCTGACTCTGTGCGACCCCATAGATGGCAGCCCACCAGGGTCTGCCATCCCTGGGATTCTCCAGGCAAGAACACTGGAGTGGGTTGCCATTTCCTTCTCCAATGCATGAAAGTGAAGGCGCTCAGTGGTGTCCGACTATTCCCGACCCCATGGACTGTGGCTTACCAGGCCCCTCTGTCCATGGGGTTTTCCAGGCCAGAATTTTGGAGTGGGGTGCCATTGCCTTCTCCAAATGACAAACCTAGACAGTATATTAAAAAGTGGAGACTTTGCTGACAAAGGTCCATACTGTGAAAGCTATGGTTTTTCCAGTAGTCATGTATAGATGTGAGACTTGGACCATAAAGAAGGCTGTTGTTGTTTGGTTGCTTAGTCGTGTCCAACTCTCTGCAATCCCATGGACTGCAACACAGCTGGCTTCCGTGTTCTTCACCATCTCCTGGAGCTTGCTCAAACTCATGTCCATTGAGTCAGTGATGCCATCGAACCATCTCATTCTCAGTTGTCGTCTCCCCTTCTCATCCTGCCTTCAGTCTTTCCCAGCATCAAGTTCTTTTCTAATGAGTCGGCTCTTCACATCACGTGGCCAAAGTATTGGAGCTTCAGCCTCAGCCTCAGTCCTTCCAATGACTATTCAGGACTGATTTCCTTTAGGATTAACTGGTTTGATCTCTTTGCTTTCTATGAATAGCTAAGATGGTGGAGTAAAAGGATGTCTGCTTATCTTCTGTGAGAACACCAAAGTCACAACTAGGTGCTGAACAACCATCAACAGAAGAATGTTGGATCCCACAAAAAAGAAACCCCATGTCCAAAGGTGAAGGAGAAGAAGAAGCCTCAAAAGATTGCAGGAAGGGTGAAACTATGTTTAGAATCAAACTGCATACCTGTCAGGGACACTCAGAGTTTGCAAACAAAAGCCTTGTGCTCACTAGGACCCAAGGAAAGGAGAAGTGATCCCACAAGAGACTGAGCCAGACTTGCCTTTGAGTGTCTGAGTGTTTCCTGCAGAGGCACAGTTCAGCAGTGGCCTGCTGCAGGGACAGGGACTCTGGCTTCAGCAGACTGGGAGGCATGGCATCTGCCATAAGCCCTCTTGGAGGAGGTCGCCATTAGCCTTACCATAGAGCCACTGAGCAGATGACTCACAAACTGGATATCAATGATACCAAATAAGTTATTGCACTTTCACAAAAGTTCTAGGACACACAACAGATTTCCAAAACTGTGGATCTGGCAAAGGAACTGAGAACCCCCAGGGAATTTGACTTCAAAGGCCAGTAGGATTTGATTACAGAACTTCCACAGGACTGGGGAAACAGACTCTTGTAGGGCACAAACAAAATCTTGTGTGCACCAGAACCCACAGAAAGGAGCAGTGACCCCACAAGAGACTGAGCCATACTTGTCTGTGAGTGTTCAGGAGTCTCCAGTGGGGGCATAGGTAGTAGTCAGGGGCACTGAATACAACAGCCCTGGGAGCAACTGCATTCTGGGAACCACTTCAGTCCTTTTGAAGGAGGTCACCATTGCCACCATTACCCCTACCACACTTTGGCCTCAAGCTAAACTACAGGGAGGGAACACATCCAGACCCATCTGCAGAAAAATTGGATTAAAGATTTACTGAACATGGCCCCGACCCCCATAGCAAGACCCAGCTTTCCCCATAGTCACTCCCTCCCATCAGGAAGCTTCCACAAGCCTCTTATCTTCATCTATCAAAACGCAGACAGAATGAAAACCACAACCACAGGACACTAACCAAATGGATCACATGGATCATCACCTTGTCTGACTCAGTGAAACTATTGGCTATGCCATATAGGGCCAGCCAAGATGGAAGGATCGTGGTGGAGAGTTCTGACAAAACATGGTCCACTGGAGAAGGGAATGGCAAGCCACTTCAACATTCTTGCCTTGAGAACCCCATAAACAGTATGAAAAGACAAAAAAGAAGGCTGAGAGCCAAAGAATTGATGTTTTCAAACTGTGATGCTAGAAAAGGCTCATGAGAGTCCCTTGGAAATCAAGGAGATAAAACCAATCAATCTTAAAGGAAATCAACCATGAATATTCATTGGAAGGACAGATATTGAAGCTGAAACTCCAATACTTTGGCCACCTGATGCAAAGAGCTGACTCATTGGAAAAGACTCTAATGCTGGGAAAGATAGAAGACAGAAGGAGAAGAGGGCAGCAGAGGATGAAATGGTTGGATGGCATCACCAGTTCAACAGACATGTATCTGAGCAAACTCAGGGAGAGAGTGAAGGACAGGGAAGCCTGCTGTGGGGCAGTCTATGGGGTTGCTAAGAGTCAGATATGACTTACAGCTGAACAACAGCTATATATAACATACCTCAATGTTTACCTTAAAATTAATGCTGTAACATAATGCACAAAAATCATTTAAAGAGCTTTACTTCCTTCTAAGGATGCTTGGGATATTGATCAAAATAATTTTGAAAAAGAATTTTTTTCTTTTGCCTTTGGACAAAAGAATATTTGAAATGTCCTTGCTTGGGACACGCACAAATTATTTGAAATAGAAAGTACCTGAGAGATCATCTCTACAGATTCATTCTGTTACATTTTCCCTCTACTATCTGATTCCTATTTACATGGCACTAATAATTACTGAGGAAGCATTCAGGAGCTCAGTTAATTTAAACACTTATCTTAATGCAGATGAATGAATAAAAGGCAATTTTAAGTGTCTTAATTCCCAGTTCTCAGGTCTACCAATACTTCTGAGAATGTGGCTATTAAAATATCTGAGTCGACAGCAGAGTTTTCCAGATATTTCACAAATAATGACCAGCATGACATTATGAATGCTGGTAATGCAGGGTAGTCACATTTTCAGCACTGCTCTGTTCTTAAATTTCCTAGAACCACAAAGGGAAGATTTGGAGAAGGAAGTCGAAATATCTACAGACATTTTAATTCTATATAGGTAGAAACTGCTGACAAAAAAAATGATTATGAAAGTATAAAATATTTTACCTTATCAGCACAAGTATACATAAACAAAATTAGTAATATTTTTTCATAAGATTCTCTAATTTTAATATATATTATATAAATATAAATATATATTATATATATATATATAATTTGTATTTCTTGTCAAACATATTAATTTGCATTGTATGGCATGGCTTTGAGAAACATACATTTGTAAAATTAATATATGCATCTTGTAATTTCCATTCTCACCTACCTCCCTCATTCTATTTTTAAACAGAACATGTTATCTATTCTTTGATTTTATTAATTCTTATATATTGATATTCTGAATTGTAATATGCATTTTGAAACTAAATTGGAATTTGCTAAAAATAGCGTTTTAATAACTTTTGCAGTTCCTCAAGCATCTGTCAGATGTCTTATTGTGTGCAGATTTTATTTCAGAGCCATATATAACATTGCTTTTGATTGACATGAAAGATTTTATACTTAATTTGAAGTCATTTCATTGTTAACTTGATGCATTTTGAAAGTCTGGAATTAAATGAATAGTTTTATATTGGTTTAATATTCTTCATACTTTATTACAGTAGCTGAGGACTAATATTTGCATGTAATTTAAGACTTGCTTAATATGTTTTGCAATTTCATTTTGTGTTTTACCTTGGATCTGGAATGCCAAGCTAAGTGGGCGTTAGGAAGCACCACTGTGAACGAAGCTAGTAGAGGTGATGGAATTCGAGTTGAGCTATTTCAAATCGTAAAAGATGATGCTGTGAAAGTGCTGCACTCAATATGCCAGCAAATTTGGAAAACCCAGCAGTGGCCACAGGACTGGAAAAGCTCAGTTTTCATTCCAATCCCAAAGAAAGGCAATACCAAAGAATGCTCAAACTACAGCAAAATTGCACTCAGCTCACATGCTAGCAAAGTAACACTCAAAATTCTCCAAGCCAGGCTTCAACAATATATGAACTATACAATTTCAGATATTTGAGTTGGATTTAGAAAAGGCAGAGGAATCAGAGATCATATTGCCAACATCTGTTGCATCACTGAAAAAAATGAGAGAGTTCCAGAAAAACAACTACTTCTGTTTTATTGACTATGACAAAGCTATTGACTGTGTGGATTACAACAAATTGTGGAAAATTCTTCAAGAGATGGGAATGCCAGACCACCTTACTTACCTGCTTCCTGAGAAATCTGTATGCAGGTCAAGAAGTAACAGTTAGAACTGGACATGGAACAACAGACTGGTTCCAAATCAGGAAAGGAGTACGTCAAGGCTGTATATTGTCACCCTTCTTATTTAACTTCTATGCAGAGTACATCATGAGAAACGCTGGACTGGAAGAAGCACAAGCTGGAATCAAGATTGCCAGGAGAAATATCAGTAACCTCAGATATGCAGATGATACCACTCTTACAGCAGAAAGCGAAGAAGAACTAAAGAGCCTCTTGATGAAATTGAAACAGGAGAGTGAAAAAGTTGACTTAAAATTCAACATTCAGACAACTAAGATCATGGCATCTGGTCCCATCACTTTATTGCAAATAGATTGGGAAATAATGGAAACAGTGAGATAATTTATTTTCTCAGGCTCCAAAATCCCTGCAGATGGTGACTGCATCCATGAAATTAAAAGACGCTTACTCCTTGGAAGAAAAGTTATGACCAACCTAGACAGCAGAGATGTTACTTTGCCAACAAAAGTCCATCTAGTCAAAGCTACGGTTTTTCCTGTGGTCATGTATGGATGTGAGATTTGGATTATAAAGAAAGCTGAGCACTGAAGAATTTATGGTTTTGAACTGTGATGTTGAAGAAGACTCTTGAGAGTCCCTTGGACTCCAAGGTGATCCAACCAGTCCATCCTAAAGGAAATCAGCCCTGAATATTCATTGGAAGGACTGGTGTTGAAGCTGAAACTCCAATACTTTGGCTACCTGATGCAAAGAACTGACTCACCAGAAAAGACCCTGATGCTGGGGAAGATTGAAGGCGGGAGAAGAAGGGACAACAGAGGATGAGATGGTTCAATGACATCACCAACTCATGAGTTTGAGTAAGCTCCAGGAGTTGGTGATGGACAGGAAAGCCTGGTGTGCTGCAGTCCATGAGGTCACGAAGAGTCAGACATGACTGAGCTACTGAACTGAACTGATGAATCTGAAATCTTTAGGCAAATTCTAGCTAATACCTCTTTCAGAGACTCCTTAATACCATGGAAAAACAAATAGAAATTCTTCTAATTATTACAGGACACTTTTGAAAACAACAATTTAACTTGATAGGCAATGGTAGAATAGATTTTTTTTTAACACTTTAAGGGTTTAATATAGCTTGAAGACTTCACTATGACCATAATGTAGCAGCTTGTACCAGACCTGCCCTTCTACATGTAACCATAAGTCTAAGCAAACTGTATGAGCCAATCGTTTTTTAAGATCTTTGGGATAAGATGAAAACAGAAGACAAGTCTACATTTGCAAAGACTGATTGGGGCACATTCCCTACTACAACACAAGAAGAAGTCCAGGCAAAATATGATGGTCTCATTGAACAGAGACTGAAGTGGCTGGGATTTGTAAGCCAGGGCACTAGAAAGGATGGAGCTATGCCAAGAGGAGCATCAGAAGTGTATGAGAGGCCTGCTGCAAGCTCTTGGCCAAAGTGCAGGATAGATCTCTATGTGTCCCACCCAGCAGTAGTTGCTGGTGACTTGATAAAATAACAGAGATATCAGAGGTTGTTAGTGTTTCATATTGTCGAGAGACCCTGAGAGTCCCACAGGCATTTAGTTGAGATCCCAGACTCCTTTGGAGAACAGGCAACCCACCACTGTATGAATAGGACTAATGACAAACCTCTGACAATTTCAAAGAATAAAACCAAATCTAACATGATTGAAAAAAAGTAGACAGTAATTTAACTGCTACCAACAACAAAATCAACAGACTGTAAAAAAGCCTTAAAAAGTCAACATAATCCACACTCTTTACTATGTTCAATATGTAAAAAAAAAAAAAAGACCTGAAACGCTTAGAAAATTCAATTAGAAGGAAAAACTCAATTGAAAACAAGCAGACCATTAGCCAGATTCATCAAGAAGCAAAGGGAGAACAATCAAATCAATAAAATTAGAAATTAAAATGGAGAGATCACAACAGACAACACAGAAATACAAAGGATCAAAAGAGACTACTATCAACAATTATATGCCAATAAAATAGACAACTTGGAAGAAATGGATACATTCTTAGAAAAGTACAACTTTCCAAAACTGAACCAGGAAGAAATAGAAAATCTTAACAGACCCCGTACAAGCAAGGAAATTGAAACAATAATCAGAAATCTTCCAGCAAACAAAAGCCCAGGTCCAGACTGCTTCACAGCTGAATTCTACCAAAAATTTAGAGAAGAGCTAACACCTTATCCTACTCAAACTCTTCCAGAAAATTGCAGAGGAAGGTAAACTTCCAAACTCATTCTATGAGGCCACCATCACCGTAATACCAAAACCTGATAAAGATGCCACAAAAAAAGAAAAGTACAGGCCAATATCACTGATGAACATGGATGCAAAAATCCTTAACAAAATTCTAGCAATCAGAATGCAACAACACATTAAAAAGATCATACATCATGACCAAGTGGGCTTTATCCCAGGGATGCAAGGAATCTTCAATATCTGCAAATCAATCAATATAATACACCACATTAACAAATTGAAAAATAAAAGCCACATGATTATCTCAATAGATGCAGAGAAAGCCTTTGACAAAATTCAACATCCATTTATGAAAAAACTCCTCAACATAATAAAAGCTATATATGACAAACCCACAGAAAACATTATCCTCAATGGTGAAATATTGAAAGCATTTGCCCTAAAGTTAGGAACAAGACAAGGGTGCCCACTTTCACCACTATATTCAACATAGTTTGGGGAGTTTTGGCCACAGCAATCAGAGCAGAAAAGAAATAAAAGGAATCCAGATTGGAAAAGAAGAAGTAAAACTCTCACTGTTTGCAGATGACATGATCCTCTACATAGAAAACCCTAAAGACTCCACCAAAAAATTAATAGAGCTACTCAATGAATAGAGTAAAGTTGAAGGATATAAAATCAACACACAGAAATCCCTTGCATTCCTATACACTAAAAATGAGAAAATACAAAGAGAAATTAAGGAAACAATTCCATTCACCATTGCAACGAAAAGAATAAAATACTTAGGAATATATCTACCTAAAGAAACTAAAGACATATATATAGAAAACTATAAAACACTGGTGAAGGAAATCAAAGAGGACACTAATAGATGGAGAAATATACCATGTTCATGTATCAGAAGAATCAATATAGTGAAAATGAGTATACTACCCAAAGCAATCTATAGATTCAATGCAATCCCTATCAAGCTACTAATGATATTTTTCACAAAGCTAGAATAAATAATTTCACAAGTTGTATGGAAATACAAAAAACCTGGAATAGCCAAAGCAATCTTGAGAAAGAAGAATGGAACTGAAGAAATCAACCTGCCTGACTTCAGGCTCTACTACAAAGCCACAGTCATCAAGACATATGGTCTGGCACAAAGACAAAAATATAGATCAATGGAACAAAATAGAAAGCCCAGAGATAAATCCACACACCTATGGACACCTTATATTCGACAAAGGAGGCAAGAATATACAATGGAGAAAAAACAATCTCTTCAACAAGTGGTGCTGGGAAAACTGGTCAACCACTTGTAAAAGTATGAAACTAGAACACTTTTTAACACCATACACAAAAATAACTCAAAGTGGATTAAAGATCAAAATGTAAAGCCAGAAACCATAAAACTCCTAGAGGAAAACCTAGGCAAAACACTCTCTGACATAAATCACAACAGGATCCTCTATGACCCCCCCTCCCATAATATTGGAAATAAAAGCAAAAATAAACAAATGGGACCTAATTAAAATTAAAAGCTTTTGTGCAACAAAGGAAACTATAAGCAAGGTGAAAAGACAGCCTTCAGAATGGGAGAAAATAATAGCAAATGAAGCAACTGACAAAGAATTAATCTGAAAAATATACAAGCATTGCCTGCAGCTCAATTCCAGAAAAATAAATGACCTAATCAAAAATTGGACCAAAGAACTAAACAGACATTTCCCCAAAGAAGACATACAGACAGCTAACAAACACATGAAAAGATTCTCAACATCACTCATTATCAGAGAAATGCAAATCAAAGCCACAATGAAGTACCATTTCATGCCAGTCAGAATGGTTGCTATCCAAAAGTCTAAAAGCAATAAATGCTGGAGAGAGTGTGGAGAAAAGGGAACCCTTTTACAGTGTAGGTAGGAATGCAAACTAGTACAGCTACAATGGAGAACAGGGTGGAGATTCCTTAAAAAAACTAGAAATAGAACTGCCATATGACCCAGCAATCCCACTGCTGGGCATACACACCAAGGAAACCAGAATTGAAAGAGACACATGTACCCATATGTTCATCGCAGCACTGTTTATAATAGCCAGGGCAGGGAAGCAACATAAATGTCCATCAGCAGACGAATGGATAAGAAAGCTGTAGTACATATACACAATGGAGTATTACTTAGCCACTAAAAAGAATACATTTGAATCGGTTCTAATGAGGTGGATGAAACTGGAGCCTGTTATACAGAATGAAGTAAGCCATAAAGATAAACACCAATACAGTATACTAATGCATATAGATTGAATTTAGGAAGATGGCAACAATAACTGTGTATGCGAGACAGCAAAAGAGATACAGATGTATAGAACGGTGTTTTGGACTCTGTGAGAGAGGGCGATGGTGGGATGATTTGGGAGAATGGCATTGAAATATGTATAATATCATATGTGAAATGAATTGCCAGACCAGGCTTGATGCATGATACAGGATGCTCAAGGATGGCGCACTGGGATGAGCCAGAAGGATGGTATGGGAAGGGACATGGGAGGGGGCTTCAGGATAAAGAACATGTGTACACCTGTGGCAGATTCATGTTAATGTATTGCAAAATCAATACAATATTGTAAAGTAATTAGCCTCCAATTAAAATAAATTTATATTAAAAATAGAAAATGAGCACATTCTTTACAAAATAAATTCTTGAATAGCCAATCAGAACTTTAGATATATCTAGCATAATTATTCAGCAAGAAAATACAAGATAAATTCATGATTAAATATCATTTAATAGTACTTAGAATGGCTATAGTTAAAAAGATGAAAATGTCAAATTTGTAGGAAACTGGTGTTTATACATTGTTAGTGGGAATACAAAGTGGTATAACTCTCCGTATTGGAGAATTGAGGTGTAATTTCTTGTGAAGTTAACCATTCATCTATTATATAACACAAAAATTCTATGGAAATGTCCAGGAGAAAAGGAAATGTATCTTCAATTTAATATTGATACACAGATGTTTGTAAAAAGCTTTAGATCAATAGCTAAAATAAAAAAAAAAACCAAAACATTTGCTAACTTGAGAATAAATAGGTAAATTGAGGAATACTGCTTTAAAAAGTAAAAACAAAGCCATGGATGTGTTAGGGAAATCTGTTACCATCCTTGAGGGAGTAAGAGGCTAGAGAATCACTAGGCAAACAACTAGAAGGAGCCTTTTCATACTGAGGCATGGGACCATGATCCCCAGGAGAAGGGATATGGAAAAATGTAATCCTTCCAAATTGACTTGGCTTTATGCTGGGAGAAAAATTTCATTCTATGGTACAGAGAGTGAATAATCAAACTGAGCTTCGCAGTTTTGCTGAGTTGAGATAAAGGTCAGAATTTTAGAGGTCAAGAAGACTAAAATTTGTAGGGTCACTTGGCAAAAGGGAGTTACAGAAAGAAAGGGGTCTAGAAATCTGTAGAGGTGTTCCCTTAATGTTTGACTGAATATATACATGCATAAGATAACCTTCCACAGACAGGAAAAGAACAAATTCCAGAAAAGAATAATTTCTGAGGGAGGCAAGCATATAAATTGAGCAATTTTACAGAATAGGATTAAAGGTATATTAGACTCTGCAAATGAAACATTTGTGAAGAAATCTGTCAATGTAGAATTCTAAACTCCAAGAAGTACTTTTCAAAGATGAAAGTCAACTATAAATGTTTTCAAAGAAAAATAAAGCTGAAAGAATTCAGTGTCAGCCATCTACACTACAAGAAATGTTTGTTTGTTTTAAAGTTCTTCAAGCAGAAGAAAAATAATACCAGAAGAAAGGTGAATCTACATAAAGGCCAAGAGAAAGTGGAAATAGTAAATATGTTGATAGGATAAATAAAAGAGACTTTTGCATTATTTTTAAAGTATCTTAAAAGATAACTGATAATTAAAAGCAGAAATAAGAGACATAGATATAGAGAACAAACACATGAATACTAAGGGGTGAAGGGGGCTGGGATGAATTGGAAGACTGGGATTAATGTATATACACTACTGATACTATGTACAAAATAGATAACTAATGAAAACGGAGGGGCTTCCCTGATGGCTCAGTCATAAAGAATCTGCTTGCAATGTAGGAGATGTGGGTTTGATCCCTGGGTCAGGAAGATACCCTGGAGAAGGAAATGACAACTCACTCCAGTATTCTTACCTGGGAAATCCCATGGACAGAGTTGCCTGGCAGGCTACAGCCCATGCGGTTGCAAAGAATGAGAAATGCCTTAGTGGCAACAACAATAACAATGATAGCTGACTGTAAAATACATGCAACTCTACTCAGTGCTTTGTGGTAAATTAAATGGGAAGGCAGTCCAAGGAAGAGGGGATATGTATACCTGTGGCTGATTCACTTTGCAGTACAGCAGAAATTAACACAACATTACAAAACAACTATACTCCAAAATAAGATAATTGATAGCTAAAAGCATAAATAGTCATGTAAAACAGTATTGGGTTTTTTGTATTCATCTTCTTTAATTTCCTCCTGAATGTGCACACCTGATACACTGGTCCAGAGATACAGTTCTTATCAATTACTCCACAGGAATAAATTAGGTTTTTGCTGCCGGTCCCATCTTGTTCCAGGCAAGACATGATTACTATACAGTGACACAGTGAAAATGGGGTCAAAGGTTTTAGAGAGTAGCTTGACACTCTGTGGATGGAGGACGAATAAAAATGGGTTTTCTCTGCTTATAATGAAGAAAAGGATTAATTAATGTTCTGTTAGAAGATGGAGAGTCAATATGAACAAATCCTCTGTTCAATAGCCTTGTGTAGAAACTTACATTTAAGATTTGTGAATTTCAGTGCATACAAACTTTAATTTAATAAAAACGTAGCTAGGAAACAAAACAGAAAGCTTTATTTTTATATTTTCAAGTAAATAAGTATTTCTATCTAATGGCTAATAAGAATTTGTGGGATTATAAATAATTTTTTATTTTATTGAGTCATAAAAGACATTATTTGTATATTTCACATTCATTTTGTTGATTCTGCCTCCTTGATTGGCATTTTAAATATTTGAAAGATTATTGTGTCTCTTACAGTACAGAAAATCATAGGTTTTGAACATTTGTATAACAAAACAGCCATTGAAATATCAAATGTCACAACAATGAAAGTCATTTTAATTAATAATTTTTAGAAATTTGGATTAACAGTCTTCTATTAAAGGCATCATGAGTCAAAAAGAAGAGTGGGGTGTGAAGTCTTGACTTTGACCTTTGTCTTCATTATTTTCTATTAGTGTGTCACTGGGTGAGCAACTTCTCTAGATCTCATTTTCTTATCAGCAAAATTGAGATTATATTCCTAATCTCATAAAGTTTTGTGAAGAATATGTGGAAGTACAAATATGTGTATATAAAGCAGAACAAAATTATGACTAATGCATAAATCAACTGGAGCCCATTGATCCATATAATCTGAATAGTTATATACACAGATATTTTTTGAATCTGAGTTTTTCTGTTGAAGTTTAGGCCTTCATCACATCTTCTTTACTGTTTAAATAATCAATCTATTTCTTTATGTCTAGTCTTCTCCCATGTTTTACCCTCCATCATGCTCTCAGATAGACATAAAATGTCTGTGTATAAATTGTATTTTGAAAATATACAGTTTCAACCATATCATATTAATAGTAAAAGTATCATTCCTGATGACTTTTCAGTAGGTTCTGGAGAAAGACCTAGTTCTCTCATTCTCATGGTATATATGAGTTCAATTCCGTCTTTCCACCTTTCTAGCCTTCCCTTCTACCATCTCCACCTCTCCATAGAACTGTTTCATGGCATGCTAATTTTTCCTCTGTGTTTTTCATAAGATGCTTTTTTAAAAATACCTCCTGTTTATTGTCCACTGGACAAATTCTAAATATGTTTTAAGATTCAGAACAAAGATAATTCCAATGAAGACTTACCTAATGTTCTCTTTATTTGGAGGAAAACTTAAAAACAACTTCATCAATGCCTAATATAATACCTTGTACATATCTCTATTATTTTGTATTTTGTATTAAATTTTCTTACTTATCTGCCCCCATACCACCCTCTGAGTGTGTTAGTGTGAGTCTTCACTATGCTTTTTGTTTCAGCATCACCTATAGAGTGTCACACACACATGTGGTAGGTTCTCAGTAAACATTTGGTGCATGAGTGGGTGAATAGCTAGAAAAGGTATATATCAGATTTTGTTTCAGTTAAGTAGTTTGTTTCTAGTTAATGGACTAATCATTTCTGATCATAACACATTTTTAAAAACATTTTAGAAATAATGAGAAATTTATTTATCAGACCATTAACTAGAGAAAAATCTTTGAAAGCATATTGTTTCTAAAGAGGGAGATATTTGCTGAGACTAGGAGATAAGGAAAATTACTATTTTCAGTTACTATATCCTTTCCTTTCTTCATGATTGTTTGGTCAAAATTATCTGCTAGATTGTATCTGGAAGTCAATTAGTTAGATGCCAACTGACAAAGCTCACCTCAGTCACCACATCCTTTTTCAGAGGGTACTATAGAAGCCAAGTTGTCTAGGAAGAAAGTCTCTGTTGCTGGACAAAACCAAATTGCTCTTCTTATTTCATGGACTTTAAATATTTAAAATTACTGATTTCCATAAGGAGCATTTTTGACTCCCAAGAGTGTCATTATGCTATGACAATGAAAAACTAAACTCCATTTAAAGCTCCTTAGCTCCTTTGGCCTTATTTTAAAACCTCATGCATTTTAAGCATAGAAGAAACATATACAGCAGGCCTAAATTAGGAGAGCCTGACTCATGGATGGCTGATGTATATCTGGAAAGCACAGCTTATCTCCTAGTACCTTTGTCAGACATCCCTGGACAATATCATTACACTTTTCATTTGGGTGCAGACTAATTAATTCAAAATTCTTCATAACCCCAATCAGCCACCATCAACCATTCTCCAGTAGAAAGTAGAATGACAATCTTTTGTCATCCAGGGAAATTATCAAGAGATAATCACCACTTCCTATAGCACAGAATTATGCAATTTACAGATTGTAATCAGCAGAGTCATGCCATGGGCCACATAAGCTATACTAAGATTACTGACTCCTAACCAAGGTTATCTGGTTTCTTTCTTTCTTTCTTTTTTTTTTTTTTAAATCTGGTTTCAAATCTAGCCTATGACTAGGTTACGTGACCCTGAGATTGTGTAAGTTCATTTGCAGTATTGGGAATAATACTATATACCTCATAGGAATGCTGATGGAAATTTATGAATTAATATTTCTAAATAGAAGATAATTATTTCTTCTATTTCTACTTCTTTCTATTATCAGTAAGCACTGGATAAGTGTTTGTTAAATAAAATTATCAGTTCTAGCTTTTAAGATCTCTCTAAGTCATGACTTTCCTGAAGATAACCACTCTTGGATTGAGAAGACAAGGTGATTGATTTTTTTTTTTTTGTATTATAGAACCCATGTAAATTTATATCTTGAGAACATACTTTAAATAAAATCTCTTTGTGAAATGAATTCCAAAGAAATGTCATCAATTGGCAGGTGTCCAGTTATTTCAGTAAAAGTGATTAAAGGACTGAAGAAAATAATATTTTAAAATGACATTTGAAAGCTAAATAATTTTACAAAGTGCTGCATTCATTAGTGTATGGACAAAGAAAATGTGGGGAGGTTGAATTAAGGAAAAACATCAAATGTCAGGAAAGAAGTACATCTAAGTAATCTATTAGGCTATGTAGTTGAATCCATTCCTCAAGCAGCACAGAATCTTCTAGCATTTAAATACATTGTAATGTGAATGGTATGGGCGTAATTTACAAGTAGGATATTTTCCTTTTTTCAAAAAAGTTATTTATTTGTGACTGTTCTGGCTCTTCATTGCTGTGCATAGGCTTTCGCTAATTGTGACGAGCACAGGCTACTCTCTAGTTGTGGTGAATGAACGTCTCAATCCAATGGCTTCTCTTGTTGCAGAACACAAGCGCTAAGGGCATGCAGGCTTCAGTTACTGTGACTTGTAGTTTCAGTAGTTGTGACTTGTAGTCTCAGTAGTTGCCTTGAGGCATGTGGAATCTTCCTGGATCAGGGGTCGAACCCATATCCTCTGTAATGGTAGGTGGATTCTTAACCATTGGACCACCAGGGAAGTCCCAGATATTTTCCTTTTTGTTATGATATATTCCCTTATATTGTTGTAATTGTTCAGTCACCAAATTGTATCCAACCCTTTGTAACCCCATGGACTACAGCATGCCAGGCTTCTCTGTCCCTTACCATCTTCCTTAGTTTGCCCAGGTTCATGTCCAATGAATCAGTGATATCATCCAACCATCTGATCCTTTGTCACCCTCTTCTCCTTCTGCTTTCAATCTTTCCCGGCATTGGGGTCTTTTTCAGTGAGTCAACTCTTAGCATCAGGTTGCCAAAGTATTGGAGCTTCAGTTTCAACATCATTCCTTCCAATGAATATTCAGAGCTGATTTCCTTTAAGCTTGACTGATTTGATCTCGTTGCTTTCCAAGGGACTCTCATGAGTCTTCTCCAGCACCACAGTTCAAAAGCATCAGTTCTTTAGCACCCTGAGTTCTTTACTGTCCAGCTCTCACATCTGTGCATGACTACTGGAAAGACCATAGCCTTGACTAGATAGAACTTGCTGGCAAAGTGAGGTCTTTGATTTTTAACACACCTAGATTTGTCATAGCTTTACTGCCAAGAGGGAATTGTCTTCTAATTTCATGGGTACAGTAACAATCCACAGTGATTTAGAACCCAAGAAGATGAAATCTGGCACTGCTTCCACCATTTCTTCTGCGATTTGTCATGAAGTGATTGAACTGGATGATATCTTGTTTTTTTTTTTTTTAAATATTGAGTTTTAAGTCAGCTCTTTCACTCTTTTCCTTCACCCTCATTAAGAGGCTCTTTAGTTCCTCTTCAGTTTCTTGAGACCATTAGACAGGTCTCATCCACATATCTGAGGTTGTTTGATATTTCTCCTGGCAGTCTTGATTCCCTTCATGGATCACTGTCTTGTTGTGCTGAAGGTATTTGTGTAACTCAATGAAGTTATAAGCCATGCTGCATAGGGCCACCTAAGATGGACAGGTCACAGTGGACAGTTCTGACAAAATGTGTGAGGAGAGAATGGCAAACCATTCCAGTATATTAGCCATGAGAATCACATGAACTGTGTATTCCCTATATTCAGTTTAGTTCACTTCAGTTGCTCAGTGGTGTTCAACTATTTGCAACCCCATGAATCGAAGCACGCCAGGTCTCCTTGTCCATCACCAACTCTCGGAGTTCACTCAGAATCACATCCATTGAGTCAGTGATGCCATCCAGCCATCTGATCCGCTGTCGTCCCCTTCTCCTTCTACCCCCAATCCCTCCCAGCATCCGAGTCTTTTCCAATGAGTCAAATCTTCACATGAGGTGGTCAAAATACTGGAGTTTCAGCTTTAGCATCATTTCTTCCAAAGAAATCCTACGGCTGATCTCCTTCAGAACGGACAGCTTGGATCTCCTTGCAGTCCAAGGGACTCTCAAGAGTCTTCTCCAACACCACAGTTCAAAAGCATCAATGCTTCAGCACTCAGCTTTCTTCACAGTCCAAATCTCACATCCATACATGACCACAGGAAAAACCATAGCCTTGAGTAGATGGACCTTTGTTGGCAAAGTAATGTCTCTGCTTTTGAATATGCTGTCTAGGTTGGTCATAACTTTTCTTCCAAGGAGTAAGCGTCTTTTAATTTCATGGCTGCAGTCACCATCTGCAGTGCTTTTGGAGCCCCCCAAAATAAAGTCTGACACTGTTTCCCCATCTATTTACCATGAAGTGATGGGACCAGATGCCATGATCTTCATTTTCTGAATGTTGAGATTTAGGCCAAATTTTTCACTCTCCACTTTCACTTTTATCAACAGGCTTTTTAGTTCCACTTCATTTTCTGTCATAAGGGTGTGTCATCTGCCTATCTGAGGTTATTGATATCTCTCCCGGCAATCTTGAGTCCAACTTGTGCTTCTTTCAGTCCAGCGTTTCTCATGATGTACTCTGCATAGAAGTTAAATAAGCAGGGTGACAATATACAGCCTCGACGTACTCCTTTTCTTATTTGGAACCAGTCTGTTGTTCCATGTCCAGTTCTAACTGTTGCTTCCTGGCCTGCATATAGGTTTCTCAAGAGGCAGGTACTCATAAGTATTTGCATATTTATTGACTCTTTTGGAGTTTGGCATCTGAGTTCATGTATAGTCTTTAAGCAAAAGTAGACAGGTTGAATAAAAGTACCAGAGAGAGCACTCTGAAAAGGGATTAATTTTTTTCTAACTCAATTTGTTTAAATTTTGTTCTCTTAGGAATCCAGTTGTCAAAAGAGTTACCATAATAGCTGTGAGAATTAAAATTCAAGAATGAAGGCAATATGGAAAGAACAGCTAAGGAAATGAGTTGTAGACCTACTGTTCAGCCTTCAAGGAATATAAAAATTATTTTGGGAAACCTTTTCAGTAGCAGAATTTTTGAGATTTTGATCCATGGATAGAATGAGAAGGAATTTGAATAGTCTTTTCAGTATCACTTAATAGTGTTGATGTTTATTTAATTGCTAATACACTGTTGAAGTATATGCCAATATAAAATACACAATTTTATTTCCATTATAGACTCTTTTGGTCTGTAATGTGGCCTTTTGGGGGCACTTTTTTTTTAAATAAATAAACACATATCAGAAAGTACATTTTATGATTGATTTTCAGACAAGGTCAAATTGCCTTAACCAAAGATTACTTTGAATTCCAAACATACATTTTCACAAGTATTTATTATTTTCACTTATTAGCTTTGTAGCTGTATTAGCTTTGTAAATGCACTATTTTCATGGATTTAGTATAGTCTTTTAAGTTAGGATTTTTAAGTCCTTTAAATTTATTGACTCTGCTACTACCTCTGAATGAAAATCTTTCAGAAGAGAATGAACTCTTCAGCTTAATAAAAGCTCTGTGTGTGCATGCTAAGTAGCTTCAGTTGTTTCCAACTCTTTATTACCCTATGGACTGTAACCTTTCAGGCTCCCCTGTCCATGGGATTCTCCAGGCAAGAATATTAGAGTGGGTTGCTGTTTCCTCCTCCAGAGAATCTTCCCAACCCAGGGAATGAACCAGTGTCTCTTATGTCTTCTTCACTTGTAGAAGGTTTCTTTATAACAAACAACACCTCCAGTATTGCCCTGACTGTAAGAAGCTGATTTCTGGAGAGATAGATGCTAAGACACCATTATACATATTAAGAGATTTCTTAGGTGAAATGCTTGTGAGCCAAGATGGGGAGGGAAATAAGAGAGGCTAAGAAAACATTAGACTGTGATGCAGGTGTGATCTTGTGAAGAGAGAAACTAAGAAAGAAGTCTACATGTAAGAGTCTTAAGCTGCAGTACTGTTCAGATAGGATTCAACTAGGTGAATGGGGGAGTCCACAAGCCAAAACTGCCCATTGGAAGAGTCCTCATCCCTCAGGCATAGGTCTGCCTTAATAGGCTTGCCATGTTCCATTGTTAGCTGGGAGCATCACTGGAAAGGTAGCCTCAGTGCAAAGTGATAATTCAGAGCATAGTGGCTGATGCTGTGGGTCAGTTATGCTTCCATGGAGGGCATCTTTAATGGTCATCATCAACTTCCAGGGTGAAAAATCTCCATTGCCGGGGATGATTAGATTCATTATTTATGTCTATTTGCACCTCATCCTTATGAAATATACAAATAACATTTATGGATCAATTATTTTCTATCAGGGACTTTTATGTATCTAATCATTGTTCACATTTACAGTAAATATAAATATACCCATATTAATGATAAAAGAATTGAAGCTTAGAGATCCTCCCTCTTTGGATAATACCTCTGGCTCTTATCTTTCATTTTTTTATTAAAAGTTTTCTGTGAATGTTATTTCTGAAAATTACTTTCTCTTGTTATCAAGGAAATGATCTCTGCTAATGCAACAATAGGTGTTAATGGGCACACTCCATTTCCTGACAAAAATGTCTGAGAGGCTTTTTAATAGGAGAGGCACATGTGTGATTACTCGTTCTTTGTTTAATGCTCAGTGTATTAAACACATAAATATACTAAAGAATTTTAAGCCATTTGTAGCTTTAAAAATGGGTTGTATATTTTATTTTCACTAAAAATTATAATATTCAATATCACTGTGAAATTATTATAACTGATTCATATACCTTAAACAGTAGGCAAAGTATATACAAATGCAGTTATCAGTACATTAATTACTTCATTTAATTTCAAACCAATTTTGTGATTTAATACATTTTTTGATTAATTCTCTATTTGTTTCCATATCTTTCAAGTATCATAGCTACAGTTACTTTGGTATATTTTAAAGATTTTAGTGATGCTCATTTCTGTTCAGTTCAGTCGCTCAGTCATGTCCGACTCTTTGCGACCCCATGAATCGCAGCACGCCAGGCCTCCCTATTCATCACCAACTCCCGAAGTTCACCCAGACTCACGTCCATTGAGTCAGTGATGCCATCCAGCCATCTCATCCTCTGTCGTCCACTTCTCCTCCTGCCCCCAATCCCTCCCAGCATCAGACTCTTTTCCAATGAGTCAACTCTTCACATGAGATGGCCAAAGTACTGGAGTTTCAGCTTCAGCATCATTCCTTGCAAAGAAATCCCAGGGCTGATCTCCTTCAGAACAGACAGCTTGGATCTCTTTGCAGTCCAAGGGACTCTCAAGAGTCTTCTCCAACACCACAGTTCAAAAGCATCAATTCTTTGGTGCTCAGATAGTTTGATATAATTCTGGAACTATGGTTATCTTATTTGACTTAAAAGAATAAAGGATACCTTCTCACAACAGCGAGGTTTTGGATTCTTGGTTGGGGACTAGGATCTGCCTTGCTTTTCTCAAGATGGCTCAAAATTGAGCTATTAATCTTCAAATGGAGCTTCTTTTGGTATTTTTAAATTTTCATTGTTGGGTCAATAATGCTTCTTTTTTTATTTGTCTGTTTATGTCTTTGACATAGGTTTCTGTTATCTGTAACCAGCTACTTCATCTCATCATTATGATATGATGAACTTACTGAAAATATATGTGTGGCTTACCAGTTTTTGTACCATTATTTTATTTAAATTTCATAAAATATTATGGATTCAGTGAGCTGATATAGTCCTTGCTTATAGTACATTTATTTTTTCAATCACCTTAGAACACTTGATTGAAGTCTACTTCACTGGCCCAAGTCACTGGGCCAATTGTCTTCAATGTCTTTTCTTTTTTTCAACTCCTTGTGATGCATGATTGACAGAAAGGATCAATTGTTTTCATTCTTGGTAAAAGACTGTTTTATTTTATTCACTATTACTTTTTTGTTTCTTGTGTGGGCAAAGAACAGTGTTCTCCATTTCAGTGAGCAAAGAATGTTGTGGCCATAGCTATCAGTTACTGTACTGTGCCTTGAGGGGATTCAGGAGGGAGATAAACAGAATGCTGACTCCCAGATAGTTAAAATGCATATTAAAGCATTCAGTAAACCCAGACTCTTGCATATTCCCATATGTAGAAAAAAAGTAAAATCATTTTGCTGACTTGTTGGTTTTTATAATTAGCACTAATCTAATGTAGTTGATGTTTCACTTCATTTTTTTTTTTTTTTCAGCAAAAACTCCTGTATATCCTTTATTCTCCCTTATCTCTTTAAAAAGTTCCTCAGAGCTATCTGAGAGGTTGTGTCCTGGGTTATAGTTCTCAGTAAGTCTGCTGAATAATACAAATTATCAAATTTGGTTATGAATTTTTCAGTTGAAACCTGCATGTGTAAAGAGAAGGAAGTACAAGTCTATAGTTTAGAAGCATAATTAACAAAATGAATACGTCAAATGTGCATATACATACACATGACTTTATTAGAATAGTCATCCAAAATTACTCAACATTTCTTTCTACAACCATTTATCTGTACAATTTATATTAGCTTTTGTCATTTGAATCTCACCATGTACTAATATACATGTCATTCTGCAGGTTCATCTTGTCCCAGAATGTACACCAGAAGTTACTACTTTCCCAGAGGAATCATTTTTAATTTTATTTCATTTCCCTTATAACTGTCACTCTTGCTATTCACTAGCATCACTGGATATTCTAAACTTGTCATGGAATCAGGTACCCTCAACAGAATTTTCATTTCTTTTAGTGGAGAATGTTATTAGAAAACAAATCCACAAAATAACATGCACATGAGAGTTAATGAAAACCAAATATGATGTTTCTATTACTACTGAGCCAATTTAGTAACAGAACTTGAAAAAAGTACTTATATTTATGGCTATGAGTTTTATTGATCTTTTAAATTTAACTTGTTATCATAGCTTGCTTTTTAAAAATTGTTTCCATTCACACTTGATTTGTACTCTTGGGTAAGATAGTAGCATTTTATTATGGCCTTCTACCTTAAAATGAAAGCAGAATTCTGATAGTATAAATTTCAGCAATGGTGTTTCACACATGCTTCATGAGCTGAAATATCAGCATCATTCAACCATAGACAATACTATGCAAACTTAATGCATAGGAAGGAATAACAGCTTCTCTTTCCCTATGAACATGCCATGTTGGTAACAGTCAACATCATTGATATGACCCCGTAGTATAAAGCCAGCACAGTAAGGATCTTAAACATACAGATGCTTCAAAATTCCTTCATATTGAAGGAAGAAACTTTCTTCATTTTGAAGTCTTGTAACTTATTAGTGCTTGCATATGAACCTGCCTTCTCCTTCTGATTAGTTTTGTTGCTTAGTAAATAACTCAAGATAGAAGTAGAAGATAGAGTGTGTGAGAATGTGGAGATATCTGTGTGTAGAGCCTATCAAATGATACCAGAAGAGTATATAGAGAAATCCTAATTCCCATTCATGGGTAAGTAAGGGGCCAAATAATTGAATGGAGAGGAGTTGGAAAAAAGAATTGATTAATAGGTAGACAAATTTAAAAAGCAAATTTAAAACAGCTTGTCTGGGAAGTTTTGATTTATCCACCATATTCACCAGATATTGCACCTTCAGAATTCCATTAATTTCAGTTGTTACAAAATTCTTTTAATGGAAAATATTTAAACTCCCTGGAAGATTGTAAAAGGCATCTGGAAGAATTCTTTGCTCAACAAGATACAAAGTTTTTGGAAGATAGAATTTCAGGAAGTTGCCTGAAAAATGGCAGGAGGTAGTGGACAAAAAGAGTGGGTACATTGTTCAATGACGTTCTTGGTGAAAATGAAAATTTTATCTTTTACTTTTACTTAAAAACAAGAGGAACATTTTGGCCAAACCAATATAATACCTGTCAATATACCAGCAAATTTGGAAAGCTCAGCAGTGGCCACAGGACTGGAAAAGATTGGTTTTCATTCCAATCCCAAAGCGATGCCAAAGAATGTTCAAACCACCACACAATTGTGCTCATTTCACATGCTAGCAAGGTAATGATCAAAATCCTTCAAGTTAGGCTTCAACAATATGTGAACTGATAACATGCAGTTGTGCAAGCTGAATTTAGGAAAAGCAGAGGAACCAGAGACTAAATTGTCAACATCTGTTGGATCATAGAAAAAGGAAGGGAATTCCAGAAAATCATCTACTTTTGACTCACTGACTATGCTAAAGCTTTAGACTGTGTGGATCGCTACAAACTGGAAAATTCTTTGAGATGTGAATAACATATCACTTTACCTGGGTCCTGAGAAACCTGTATGCAGCTCAAGAAGCAACAGCTAGAACCAGACATGGAAAAGCAGACTTGTTCCAAATAGGGAATCAAGTATGCCAAAGCTGTATATTTTCACCCTGCTTTTTAACTTTTATGTGGAGTATATCATGTGAAATACTAGGCTGGATGAAGCTCAAACTGGAATTAAGATTTCTGGGAGAAATATCAGTAACCTCAGATATGCAGATGACACCACCCTTATGCAGAAAGGGAAAAGGAACTACAGAGACATTTGATGAAAGTGAAAGAGGACAGTAAAACAGCTGGCTTAAAATTCAACATTAAAAAATGAAGATCTTGGTACCTGATCCCATCAGTTTATGGCAAATAGATGGGGAAGCAATGGAAACAGTGGCAGACTTTATTTTCTTGGGCCCAAAATCACTGCAGATGGTGACTGCAGCCATGAAATTAAAAGATATTTGCTCCTTGGAAGAAAAACTATGACAAACCTAGACAACATATTAAAAAGCACAAGCATTACTTTACTGACAAAGGTCCATCTAGTCAAAGCTATGATTTTTCCAGTAGTCATGTGTGGATGTGAGAATTGCATCATAAAGAAGGCTGATTGCCCAAGAATTGATGCTTTTGAACTGTGGCGTTGGAGAAGACTTTTGAGAGTAACTTGGACTGAAAGGCGATCAAACCAGTCCATCCTAAAGGAAATCAGTCCTGAATATTCATTGGAAGGACTGATGCTGAAGCTTAAACTCCAATACTTTAGCCATTTGATGCAAAGAGCTGACTCATTTGAAAAGACCCTGATGCTGGGAAAGATTGAAGGCAGGAGGAGAAGGGGGTAATAGACGATGAGATGGTTGGGTGGCATCACCAACTCAATGGACATAAATTTGAGCAAACTCTGGGAAATAGTGAAGGACAGGGAAGCCTGGTGTGCTGCAGTCCATGGGGTCACAAAAAGTCAGACATTACTGAGCGACTGAACAACAACAAACATAATACCAAACTACAGAGGGCAGAGTCCCAACAATGTGTAGGAGTGTAAGAGAGAGAGAGATTAACATTTTATGCTTTGCATTTTATTTTCATGGGGATGTCTCTTCAAGGCAAAACAGAAGAGATATAAATAGCATAAGTTTTGAAGAAAGATAGACCCTGGCTCTGGACTAAGTAGAATTTTGTTTTTTTGCAAACTGATAAGATGATTTCTTCCTGATTTTTTTTTCCCAACCTGACATCAAAACCTTTATTCAGTTTGTTATTCAATCTTTGTTTCTTGTTTGGGAATTGTCTCATAGGTATTGAATGGTCTTCCAGACTGTTAGGCAGCCCTGGCCCTGCAGACTTACCTGACCTTGTGCTTGTAGCAGACATGTTGAAGCTCCTTCCTGGAACTTTTGAAGAGATTTGTTTAGCTATTTATTCAACAAATATTTGTAAACACCTACTACTTGCAAGACATTGCACCAATAATTGCAAGTAGATATTCTACTTATGAATAAGAATAAAATCTCTGTGCAGAATCACCACACTTGGTAAATCTCTTTTTGTTTGTTTTTGACAGCTAAATCCATATTTAATTTGCTGTTATAAAGTCATTAGTAAAGTAAATAGTGTGATTTGAGGCCAGCAAATATATTTGAAATAAAGAAAATATAGAAATTAGTGGTAAATTTTATAAATTATTTAATGCTGGTTAAAACAAAGTAAAACTATAGAGTACATTCACATTTATCATATAAAATTGGACATGTCTAAACCACAACATGTTTTACCTACAATTCAGATTAGGTTTATTAAGTGGAGTCCAAGTAGGTAAATAAAGGTGATCCTCCAAAAACGGATGCATGTAAATGCCTGAGGAGATGTTTTTATAAAAAGCAGCACTGTTACGTTATGTTATTTGAAGTCTAAGGTTTCCATAGAAGTGGTTTGCAATGAATATTTTTGGGTGTAGATTTAACACACCATGCTAATGCAAGTGAAAGTCACTTTCTTATTTTAGAGCTTCTTCATTGAAATGTGTCATTATTAAAGTCCCTTGGTACATATTCAAATACTTACAGGAAAAAAATAATCTGCAGTGCACCTGGCTGTATTTAATTGCCCTTGATTCTAATAGCAAAATTAGCAGAATTGCTTTTTGAAGATGTTCACATTATAGTCACTGATGTTGCTATGCTATTAGTAGTTTTAAGCAGTTAAATATCACATTTTTGGTGGCCTGCTTAAAAATATATATTTGAAAGCTGCATATTTTTTACATTATGAATTAGAAAAAACTTTTAAAATTAGATACCCACCTCCATCCTCCCTAAAACATTAGATACCGTACCAGCACAAGCTGGTATCAATATTACCTGGAGAAATATCAATAACCTCAGACGTGCACATTTATGGCAGAAAGCAAAGAACTAAAGAGCCTCTTGATGAAAGTGAAAGAGGAGAGTGAAAAAGTTGGCTTAAAACTCAACATTCAGAAAGCTAAGTTCATGGCATCTTGGGCCCCATCACTTAATGGCAAATAGATGGGGAAACAATGGAAACAATGAGAGACTTTATTTTTGGGGGGACTTAAAAATCCCTGCAGATGGTGATTGCAACCATGAAATTAAGACACTTGCTCCTTAGAAGAAAGGCTATCACTAGCCTGGAGAGTGTGTTGAAAAGCAGAGACATTACTTTACCAACAAAGGTCTGTCTAGTCAAGGCTATGGTTTTTCCAGTGGTCATTTATGGATGTGAGAGTTGTACTATGAAGAAAGCTGAGCACTGAGGAATTGATGGTTTTGAACTGTGGTGTTGGAGAAGACTCTTGAGAATCCCTTGAACTGCAAGATCAAACCAATCCATCCTAAAGGAAATAAATCCTGAATATTCATTGGAAGGACTGACGCTGAAGCTGAAACTCCAATTCTTTGGCCACCTAACGTGAAGAGCTGGCTCATTGGAAAAGACCCTGATCTTGGGAAAGATTGAAGGCAGGAGAAGAAGGGGACAATGACGACAGAGGATGAGATGGTTGGATGGCATCACTGACGCAATGGACATGGGTTTGAGTAAGCTCCGGGAGTTGGTGATGGGCAGGGAGGCCTGGCATGCTGCAGTCCATGGGATTGCAAAGAGTCAAACACGACTGAGTGACTGAACTGACTGACCATACAAAGTTCCTTCCAAGTATAAAGCTATAGCCAGCTCTGAGGCTAATATATTCTTATTTGGGTCAAAGTAAATGTGTAAAGACATACTGGCAGTAGTAGTTAAGATTCTAATGTATTTTTTTTCTGAGAAAAAATTGTTCTGGTCAAGATGGGTACTTCCACACACCTCCCAATGACTGGCCAGGTTTCTCATCTCTATTTTATCTCTGAGTTACATGATGGTAATGTATGGTGGGAAAATAACAGGAGCAGATAGGTAACAAATTAGAAGGTGAAGCAGGTGCCAGCCAGAGTAAGTGGGAAGCATCTAATATTACCTCTTGATTTGTCCACAGAACCCTGATAGCATTCCTGTGATAGCAACCCTGAACACAACTGTGATAGCAACCCTGAACACATTCCTATGTCGTCTAGTTTCTTTTTTTTTTTTTAATTGAGATATAATTGAATTACAGCATTATGTAAGTTTAAGCTGTACAAGTTAGTATGATACATTTGTATGTTGCAAATGATCACCACAATAATAGCATCAATTCATACTTCCATCCTGTGTCATAATTCAGTTCAGTTCAGTTCAGTTCAGTCACTCATTTGTGTCCAACTCTTTGTGACCCCATGAATCACAGCACGCCAGGCCTCCCTGTCCATCACCAACTCCCGGAGTTCACTCAGACTCACGTCCATTGAGTCAGTGATGCCATCCGGCCATCTCATCTTCTGTAGTCCCCTTCTCCTCCTGCTCCCAATCCCTCCCAGCATCAGAGTCTTTTCCAATGAGTCAACTCTTTGCATGAGGTGGCCAAAGTACTGGAGCTTCAGCTTTAGCATCATTCCTTCCAAAGAAATCCCAGGACTGATCTCCTTCAGAATGGACTGGTTGGATCTCCTTGCAGTCCAAGGGACTCTCAAGAGTCTTCTCCAACACCACAGTTCAAAAGCATCAATTCTTCTGCGCTCAGCCTTCTTCACAGTCCAACTCTCACATCCATACATGACCACAGGAAAAACCATTAGTGGCATTGTATTTTTAGTGAGTCTTTATTAAAACACAGAATTCTGGAGATACTTAACCAGTAGATATAGAGCAAAGCTATTTTATATAGCCATGCTGTATTAAGATATATTTAAAAATAGAACCCCAGGTGAATGTGAGACAGATCTAAATTTGGGGAACAACTGAACCAATATACATTATTTTATGTATTTGACAGACCTGAGTGATGTCATAGTAGCCTCCCTTCATTGACAGGGCTTCAGAAAATACTCTGGAGAGTTATATGTAATCAGCTCAACTTACCCTAGGCCAGCCTTCAAATATTCAGTTAGTAAATTCACATATCATTTTTTAAAAAAACAAGTATATCCCCCCATAACTGAACTAGTTTAAATATCAATCTGAGCTTTAAAAAGGAATCAACTATATGACTGTAGTTTCAAGAATAGAGAAATAAAGCTGTAGCTGGTAATACAACATCAGGGAAGACTAAATGGGTTAGAGTTGATTAAAAATTGGCTAAGGCTGCATCATGGAAAAAACAAGATAGTTCCAGAAAAACATCTATTTCTGCTTTATTGACTATGCCAAAGCCTTTGACTGTGTGGATCCCAATAAATGATGGAAAATTCTGAAAGGGATGGGAACACCAGACCACCTGACCTGCCTCTTGAGAAACCTATATGCAGGTCAGGAAGCAACAGTTCGAACTGGACATGGAACAACGGACTGGTTCCAAATAGGAAAAGGAGTACGTTAAGGCTGTATATTATCACCCTGCTTATTTAACTTCTATGCAGAGTACATCATGAGAAACTCTGGGTTGGAAGAAGCACAAGCTGTAATCAAGATCGCTGGGACAAATGTCAATAACCTCAGATATGCAGATGACACCACCCTTATAGCAGAAAGTGAAGAGGAACTAAAAATCCTCTTGATGAAAGTGAAAGAGGAGAGTGAAAAAGTTGGCTTAAAGCTCAACATTCAGAAAACTAAGATCATGACATCTGGTCCCATCACTTCATGGGAAATAGAAGGGGAAACAGTGGAAACAGTGTCAGACTTTATTCATTTTTTTTGGCTCCAAAGTCACTGCAGATGGTGATTGCAGCCTGAAATTAAAAGATGCTTACTCCTTGGAAGGAAAGTTATGAGCAACCTAGATAGCATATTCAAAAGCAGAGGTATTACTTTGCCAACAAAGGTCTGTCTAGTCAAGGCTATGGTTTTTCCAGTGGTCATGTATGGATGTGAGAGTTGGACTTTGAAGAAAGCTGAGTGCCGAAGAATTGATGCTTTTGAACTGTGGTGCTGGAGAAGACTCTTGAGAGTCCCTTGGACTGCAAGGAGATCCAACCAGTCCATTCTGAAAGAGATCAGCCCTGGGATTTCTTTGGAGGGAATGATGCTGAAGCTGAAACTCCAATACTTTGGCCACCTCATGGGAAGAGTTGACTCACTGGAAAAGACTCTGCATCTGGGAGGGACTGGGGGCAGGAGGAGAAGGAGATGACAGAGGATGAAATGGCTGGATGTCATCACCAACTCGATGGACATGGGTTTGGGTAAACTAAGGGGTTGGTGATGGACAGGGAGGCCTGGCGTGCTGTGGTTCATGGGGTCACAAAAGTTGGACACGACCGAGCGACTGAACTGAACTGAAGGCAGTAGGGACAAATGACTTCAGCATCACATTTTATGTGTTTTAAAGGGAAAAATATTCTTTATATACACGAGGCACTTTTATTTTCTTTTCAAAATGTAGAGCTACTTCCTACAACATAATGTTCAGTTCAGTTCAGTTCAGTCACTCAGTCATGTCTGACTCTTTGCAACCCCATGGACTACAGAATGGAATGAGGCATTCCAGAACAATGCAGGCACTATAGGCCACAAGAAATTTATCTGTTGCAGAAATACTGGTCCAGTAGCCACAAGTCAAACTTCCCCATGGTTTCATTAATGTCCTTCAAGGAAAACTTGAAGAAGGGTAGGGCATTTCACTTCTTTGACAATTTTAACCAAACGTCTCTTCTAGAATGTTCAGCAAGAACCAGGTGAAGAAGAATTTGTGTGTGTGTGTGTGTGTGTGTGTGTGTGTTTGTATGATGAGAGTGTTTCCAAATTTGTGATTTTCACAGGTGGATTGGGTAAAGGCAGTCAAAAGGCATAGATTTTCATTTATAAATAAATACTAGGAATGTAAAGCACAACATATAAATATAATTAGCACCACTGTATATTATATATGATAGCTTCAAATTGGAAGTAGTCAGACAAGAGATGGCAAGAGTGAACCTTGACATTTGAGGAATCAATGAACTAAAATGGACTGGAATGGGTGAATTTCACTCAGATGACAATTATATCTACTACTGCAGGCAGGAATCCCTCAGAAGAAATGGAGTAGCCATCACGGTCAACAAAAGAGTCCAAAATGCAGTACTTGGATGCAACCTCAAAAATGACAGAATGATCTCTGTTCATTTCCAAGGCAAACCATTCAATATCACAGTAATCCAAGTCTATGCTTCAACCAGTAATGCTGAAGAAGCTGAAGTTGAGCGGTTCTATGAAGACCTACAAGACCTTTTAGAACTAACACACAAAAAAGATGTCCTTTTCATTACAGGGGACTGGAATACAAAAGTAGGAAGTCAAGAAACCACCTGGAGTAACAGGCAAATTTGGCCTTGGAATGTGGAATGAAGCAAGGCAAAGACTAAGAGAGTTTTGCCAAGAAAATGCACTGGTCATAACAAACACCCTCTTCCAACAACACAAGAGAAGACTCTACACATGGACATCACCAGATGGTCAACACCGAAATCAGATTGATTATATTCTCTGCAGCAAAAGATGGAGAAGCTCTATACAGTCAACAAAAGCAAGACCGGGAGCTGACTGTGGCTCAGATCATGAACACCTTATTGCCAAATTCAGACTTAAATTGAAGAAAGCAGGGAAAACTGCTAGACCATTCAAGTATGACATAAATCAAATCCCTTATGATTATATAGTGGAAGTGAGAAATAGATTTAAGGGCTTAGATCTGATAGATGGAGTGCCTGATGAACTATGGAATGAGGTTCATGACATTGTACAGGAGACAGGGATCAAGACCATCCCCATGGGAAACAAGTGCAAAAAAGAAAAATGGATGTCTGAGGAGGCCTTAGAAATAGCTATGAAAAGAACAGGAGCAAAAAGCAGAGGAGAAAAGGAAAGATATAAGTATCTGAATGCAGAGTTCCAAAAACTAGCAAGAAGAGATAAGAAAGCCTTCTTCAACGATAAATGCAAATAGAGGACAAGAACAGAATGGGAAAGACTACAGATCTCTTCAAGAAAATTAGAGATACCAAGGGAACATTTCATGCAAAGATAGGCTTGATAAAGGACAGAAATGGTCTGGACCTAACAGAAGCAGAAGATATTAAGAAGAGGTGGCAAGAATACACAGAAGAACTGTACAAAAAAGATCTTCACAATCTGGATAATAATGATGGTGTGATCACTCATCTAGAGCCAGATACCCTGGAATGTGAAGTCAAGTGGGACTTAGAAAGCATCACTATGAACAAAGCTAGTGGAGGTGATGGAATTCCAGTTGAGCTGTTTCAAATCCTGAAAGATGATGCTGTGAAAGTGCTGCACTCAATATGCCAGCACATTTGGAAAACTCAGCAGTGGGCACAGGACTGGAAAAGGTCAGTTTTCATTCCAATCCCAAAGAAAGGCAATGCCAAAGAATGCTCAAACTACGGCACAATTGCACTCATCTCACATGCTAGTAAAGTAATGCTCAAAATTCTCCAAGCGAGGCTTCAGCAATATGTGAACCATGAACTTCCAGATGTTCAAGTTGGTTTTAGAAAAGGCAGAGGAACCAGAGATCAAATTGCCAACATCCACTGGATCATGGAAAAAGCAAGAGAGTTCCAGGAAAACATCTATTTCTGCTTTATTGACTATGCCAAAGCCTTTGACTGTGTGGATCACAATAAACTGGAAAAATCTGAGAGAGATGGGAATACCAGACCACCTGACCTGCTTCTTGGAAAACTTGTATGCTGGTCAGGAAGCGATAGTTAGAACTGGACATGGAACAACAGACTGGTTCCAAATAAGAAAAGGAGTACATCAAGGCTATATATTGTCACCCTGCTTATTTAACTTCT
This sequence comes from Oryx dammah, assembly GCF_014754425.2. Lineage (NCBI taxonomy): Eukaryota > Metazoa > Chordata > Mammalia > Artiodactyla > Bovidae > Oryx > Oryx dammah. The sequence continues at coordinate 1,252,279 of NW_024070208.1, read as the reverse complement.
GTGCAGAGTACATCATGAGAAATGCTGGACCGGAAGAAACACAAGCTGGAATCAGATTGCCAGGAGAAATATCAATAACCTTAGATATGCAGATGACACCACCCTTATGGCAGAAAGTGAAGTGGAAATCAAGAGCCTCTTGATGAAATTGAAAGAGGAGAGTGAAAACTTTGGCTTAAAGCTCCACATTCAGAAAATGAAGATCATGGCATTCGGTCCCATCACTTGATGGGAAATAGAAGGGGAAACAGGGGACACAGTGTCAGACTTTATTTTTCTGGGCTCCAAAATCACTACAGATGGTGACTGCAGCCATGAAATTAAAAGACACTTACTCCTTGGAAGAAAAGTTATGACCAACCAAGATATCATATTCAAAAGCAGAGACATTACTTTGCCGACTAAGGTCCATTTAATCGAGGCTATGGTTTTCCCAGTAGTCATGTATGGATGTGAGAGTTGGACTGTGAAGAAGGCTGAGTGCCTAAGAATTGTTGCATTTGAACTGTGGTGTTGGAGAAGACTCTTGAGAGTCCCTTGGACCGCAAGGAGATCCAACCAGTCCACTCTGAAGGAGATCAGCCCTGGGATTTCTTTGGAAGGAATGATGCTAAGGCTGAAGCTCCAGTACTTTGGCCACCTCATGCGAAGAGTTGACTCATTGGAAAGACCCTGAGGCTGGGAGGGATTGGGAGCAGGAGGAGAAGGGGACGACAGAGGATGAGATGGCTGGATGGCATCACTGACTAAATGGACGTGAGTCTGAGAGAACTCCGGGAGATGGTGATGGACAGGGAGGCCTGGCGAGCTGCAATTCATGGGGTCGCAAAGAGTCAGACACGACTGAGGGACTGAACTGAACTGATCTGAAGATAGTAAGTCCTGAGTTCTTATCATAAGGAAAAACTTTTTTTTTCTGTTTTACAATTTTGTTTCTATGTGAGATGATGGATTTTTTTTTTTAACTAAACTTACTGTGAAAATCTTTTCTTGATGCATATAAGTCAAATCATCATGCTGTTCACTTTAAACTTATTTAGTGCTATATGTCAATTATATTCCAATACAACTGGCAGAAAAATAAATATGAGTGAAATACTTTAGAGAAAAAATATTTGCCTGGAAAAGCAAACCTCCTTTCAAAGGGCTCTGCCTTCAGTAATTCTAACTAACCATTCTCTTCTAGAGATTCAACCAAGCACCAAATCTCTCTTCCTTGTCTACAGTTTGTATTTATTTTATTATGTTACCTCATTCCAAAGAATGAATCCTTATGTTTTTGCTGCTGCTGCTGCCGCTAAGTCACTTCAGTCGTGACCGACTCTGTGCGACTCCACAGATGGCAGCCCACCAGGCTCCTGCATCCCTGGGATTCTCCAGGCAAGAACACTGGAGTGGGTTGCCATTTCCTTCTCCAATGCATGAAAGTGAAAAGTGAAAGTGAGCATTGTAAAAAATAAAGCTTTTTATTATCTTAGAATTTGTGTTAAGCAGATACATATGGCAGTGTTCAAATCTTAAGCAAATTAGTGCAATTTATTTCTAGGTACCAATTTTGTGGTTCATGAATTCATGTTATTATTACTAACTTTCACTCTAATTTTACCTTGAAGATGAACAGTAAGTAATATCTGACAAAAACTGCATAGGGAGAACAAGATGATGGAGGAGTGGGTGGACAAGAAGTACATCTCTCTCCACAGTTATATCAGGAATACAGCTTCAGACACAGAAGTGCATTAAGAGCACCAGCTGAGAGCGGACAGGAGCACCTAACCAGAGGAAAAGAATATATAGAATCACGCAAAACTCAGTAGGACAAAAGAACTACAGGGAAAAACAGGAGTGTTAATAGGACTGGACCTGCCCTCAGCAGTAGAGGGAACTGAAACAGGGGTCTGATCTCCACATCAGGGCAATTGTCTGAGTCAGAGGAGAAACTCTTAAGTCTGAGACTGAGACAGCTGATCTGTGACAGCCTAAATGGAATGAGAATCAGACAGTCCTTGTCACAGCCCTACAGCCAGACAAGGGACATGGGTCCCTTGGAAGGTGCAGCAGCTGGGAGCTGGAGTTGGGGATTATGGAGTGATCCCAGGGAGAGGGCTCCTGTTGACTGTGGAGACACAAATTGAGGGGATGTGAAGTAGGAAGTCATGGTGGGAAATGCCTGTGGAGGAAAGCTAGGCAGTCATGGAAGCAAGGGACACTGCTGAGTCATGCATAGGGGCCAGAGCCATCATCACAACCTGTCTATCCCCACATGCCAGCATTGGCAGCTGAACAGTAGAGAGGCTGGCCCATCAAATGCCTGACACACTGAACTACAGAGTAGTACTACACCCAGAGTGCTCCTTTAAGTGCCTGATGCACCCATCTACAGAGTAGAACCTCAGCTGGGTTTGGGGGCCCCTCTCTATTTGCCTGATGCACTGAACAACAGAGAAGGACTCCAGGCAAGTGAGCCCTCTAAGCACCTGAATGGGCGGAGATATGGAGAAAGACTGGTCAAAGAGACCTTCTGATTGCCAGCTACAAGAGGCTCGAGAAAAGACTCTGATAGGGCCACAACTCCTGTGGTGGACACAGTCCATGTCACTGCACACTTGGTGCCTCCAGGGTCCCTGCAAACCAAGCAGCTGTGCCACTTTCATCCTCAGCTCTCACTGGAGCAGAGCTGCCACAGGTAAAAGTCTTGAGTCTGTTTTTATGCCAATTGCATACTATTTTGATTGTTGTAGCTTTGTAATATAGTTTAAAAACTGGGAGTATGGTGCCCCAGCTATTTTTTTTTGTGTGTGTGCAAGATTGCTTTGGCTATTTGGGACCTTTTGTGGTTTCATCCATATTTCAGAATTGTTTATTCCATTTTTCTGAAAAAAGTAGTTAGGATTCTGATAAGAATTGCATTTAATCTGTAGATTGTTTTTGGTAATGTGGATATATTTTTTAATATTTATTTTTCCATCCAGGAGATTTAAATATTTTCCCATTCATTTGTGTTTTCTTCAATTTCTTGCATCAATCATTTACCCCCTTGTTTAAATTTATTCCTGGAAACAGTTCTTTTGTGATGCAATTATAGATGGGATTTTTTTTTCTTAATTGTCATCAGAAAAGATGCTTGATATGATTTCAGTCTTCTCAAAGTCTTGTTTTATGGCCTAACATGCAGTTGATCCTGGAGGCTCTTCCATGTATATGTGAAAACAATATATATATACTGCTGTTTTGGAATGGAAAGCCTTATAAGTAACTATTAAGTCCAACTGGTTTAATATATCATTTAAGATCACTATCTCCTTATTGACTTTCTGCTTGGATAATATGTCTATTGATGTAATGAAGTGTTAAGTGTCCCTATACCCATTGTTTTTGTTGTTCTTTTTTTCCTTAATTATTTATTTTAATTGGAGGCTAATTACACTACAATATTGTTGTGGTTTTTGCCATACATTCACATGAGTCAACCATGGGTATACATGTGTTCCCCATTCTGAATCCCCCTCCCACCTCCTTCCCCATCCCATCACTCTGGGTCATCCTAGTGCACCAGCCCTAAGCACTCTGTCTCATGCATCAAACCTAGACTGGTGATCTGTTTCACATATGATAATATACAAGTTTCAATGCTATTCTCTCAAATCATCCAACAATCACCTTCTCCCACAGAGTCCAAAAATCTGTTCTTTACATCTGTGTCTCTTCTGCTGTGTCGCATATAGGGTCATCGTTACCATCTTTCTAAATTCCATATATATGCATTAATATACTATATTGGTGTTTTATTTCTGACTTACTTCACTCTGTACAATAGGCTCCAGTTTCATCCACTTCATTAGAACTGATTCAAATGCGTTCTTTTTAATAGCTGAGAAACATTACATTGTGTATATGTACCACTGCTTTCTTATCCATTCATCTGCCAATGGACATCTAGGTTGCTTCCATGTCTTGGCTATTGAGAACAGTGCTGTGATGAATATTGGGGTACATATGTCTCTTTAAATTCTGGATTCCTCGGTGTGCATGCCCAGCCGTGGGGTTGCTGGATTGTATGGCAGTTCGATTTCCATTTTTCTTAAGGAATTTTCACACTTTTCTCCATAGTGGCTCTACTAGTTTGCAGTCCCGCCAACAGTGTAGGAGGGTTCTTTTTTCTCCACACCATCTCTAGCATTTATTGTTTATAGACTTTTTGGTAATAGCCATTTTGACCAGCATGAGGTGGAACCTGATTGTGGTTTTGATTTGGATTTCTCTGATAATGAGTGATGTTGAGTATCTTGTCATGTGTTTGTTAGCCAGCTATGTTTCCTTTGGAGAAATATCTGTTTAGTTCTTTGGCCCATTTTTTGAATGGGTCACTTATTTTTCTGGAATTGATCTGCTGGAGATACTTGTATATTTTTAAGATTAATTCTTTGTCAGTTGTTTCATTTGATATTGTTTTCTCACATTCTGAAGGCTGTCTTTTCACCTTGCATGAAGCATTTTTCCCACCCATTCATTTTCAGTCTGTGTGTATCTTTATGTCTGAGGTGAATCTCTTGTAGGTAGCATATGGATGACTCTTTTACTATTTTATCCATTTAGCCACTTTGTTTTTTGATGGGCACATTTGGTCCATTAACATTTAAAGTAATTATTGATAGGTCCTCCCTTATTGCCATTTGTGTATTGTTTCCTGACTGTTACATAGTTTTCTCTTCCCTTCTTCTCTTACTTTCTTCCCTTGTGATTTGGCCGTTTTCTGTAATTTTATGCTTAAATTCCTTTTTTCTTGCCTTTTGTGTATCTATTGTAGGCTTTTGCTTTGTGGTTACAATGAAACTCACATATAACAGCCTACACATATGACTCTATTTTACGTTTATAGCATGTTGGAATGCATTCTGAAATTCTGCATTTTTAATCCCACTCCTCATTTCTTATGGTCTGATGTCACATTTTACGCCAGGCTTCCCTGTCCTTCACCCACTCCCACAGCTTGCTCAAACTCATGTCCATTAAATCAGTGATGCCATACAGCCATCTCATCCTCTGCCGTCCACTTCTCCTCCTGCCCTTAATCTTTCCCAGCATCAGGGTCTTTTCTAATGAGTTAGCTTTTCGCATCAGGTGGCCAAAGTATTGGAGCTTCAGCTTCAGCATCAGTCCTTCCAATGGATATTCAGGATTTATTTCCTTTAGGATTAACTGGTTTGATTTCCTGGCAGTCCAAGGGACTCTCAAGAGTTTTATCCAACACCACAGTTAAAAAGGATCAATTCTTTGGTACTCAGATTTCTTTATGGTCCAACTCTCACAGTACATGACTACTGGAAAAACCATAGCTTTGACTATATGGACCTTTGTTTGCAAAGGTGTATTTCTATCAGGTAGATTACTTATCTTCATTTTACTTAAAAATTTTTTTCTGGCTGTTTACCTTATTCTTTCTTTTGGAACACATCCCTCTACTTCCCCATTTTGTTGATTTTCTGTGTTTGTTTTTCTGTATATCTCTCAAGATGTATATCTCTCAAGATGTATATCTCTTCCAATCTTAATGGAGTAGCCTTGTGGAGGAGATGAGCCTTATCATTTAACATGTTCAGTTTTTTGTTGTTTCTCAAATTGTCTCTCCAATTGTTTCAGACCCAGAAATGCAATTTCCCTTTGACAAAACAGCCTGATGATCAAGGGGCTGTGTGATCTTCACATGCCCACTGGTTCTGGAGGCAAGCAGTTCAGGGGTTGAAGTGCTTATCTGTCATTCTTTGGCAGGACCTCAGCATGGTACAGGGAGTGCGACAGTCACCTGCCTGCACTAGCAGATTAAAGTGACAAGGTACAAATGGTGCTACCAGCAGTTGTGCTATAAGGACAGAGAATGTAAAAATATCTCCCACCAGTACCTTTATCTTAGGAAAGAGTCTTAAATAGGATTCTTTCCCTTTGATAGGTACTTTAAATTGGCCATTAAGCCTTCTTCATACATGATCTAGGCTCTTTTCAAACTTGCTTTTTGCAGTGGGTCCCAGGGTAAATGAGTCTGTGAATGAGCCCTTCTAAAGATAGATCTTTATTTCCTATGCAGAACAGAGTTTATGAATGTAGGCCCCTTTGATTTTCAGTCAGATGGTTAGGGGCTTTAGGTCTCCAATGCAGGTCCCAAGGGTTGGGATGCCTTATGTGGAGCACAAATTTATACTTATGAAGTCTATATTTATGAAATTCCTATCACTTGTTGATTGCTCTGTCAGGGGTAGGATTTAGGTAAGGTTGTTTCTGCCACTCTTGTCTCTAGTGATCCTTCTATTATATTTTTGGAGTAGCTATTAACTAGTTCTCAGATTCCTTTTAGGAAATGTTGTATTTCTTAAATGTAGCTGTAGATTTGTTGGGTCCGTAGGGGGAGGTGAGTTCAGGATCCTCTTAAGCCACCATCTTAAACCACCTCTCTTCTTATAATTTTATTCAGTCTTGTGATGAAGCATTATTATCTCTTTTTCCTTTCAAATTTATTAAGTTATAATTGACTTAAAACATTACATAAATTTAAGGTGTATAATGTAATGATTTTGTAGATGTCCATGCTGCAAAATGACTAAAATAAAGTTAGCTAACACATAGATCACTCAAGTACTTACAAGTTTTTTCTCGTGGTGAGAATTTTTAAAATATAGTCTCTTAGTTACTTAAAAATAACTATATTCTTAATTATTTTAAAATATACTCTCTTAGTTAAAATGTAGTGTTTTGAAGCATAGTCATCATCCTCTACATTATACCCTCAAAACTTATTCATCTTATAACTGGAAGTTTGTACCCTTAAGTCATCACCTCTGCCAGTTTTCCTCACCCTTAAACTTCTGTTTCTGGCAACCACTAATCTGTTCTTTGTTTCTATGAATCTGGTTTATTTTATTATTTTAAAATTTTTATTAAACTGTAATTGATTTACAATGTTATGTTAGTTTCAGTTGTACAACAGTGATTCAGTTTTATATGTATATATATATATATATTCTTTTTTTCAGTCTCTCCCTTTGTAGGTTATTATAAGATATTGAATTTCCTGTGCTTTAGGTCCTTGCTGGTTATCTATTTTATATATAGTAGTATTTTTATTTTAATCACAAAGTCCTAATTTATTCTTCTTCATCCTTACCCCTTTGGTAACCATATGTGTGTTCTATGTCTATGAGTCTATTTCTGTTTTGTAAATAAGCTCATGTGTATCAATCTTTAGATTCTACATTTAAGCAATATTATATGATATTTGTCTTTGGCTTACTTCACGTAGTATAATATCTAGGTTCATCAAAGTTGCTGCAAATGACATTATTTAATTCTTTTTTTAAATACTTGAGTAATATTTCATTGTGTATATATGTACCACTTTCTTCTTTATCCATTCCTCTGTTGATAGACATTAAGTTTGCTTTTATGTCCTGGCTGTTGTAAATAGTGCTCCTATGAACATCGGGGTGAACGCATTTTTTTAAAATTATTGTTTTCTCCAGATATATGCCTAAGAGCTGTATTTCAAGTTCCTATGGTATCTCCATTTTTAGTTTTTAATGAATTTCCATAATATTCTCCTAAATGATTACATCAATTTACATTCCCACTGAAAGTGTAGAAGGGTTCCTTTTTTCTCCACATCCTCACCAGATTTAACATTTGTAGACTTTTTGATGGTGACCATTCTGACCAGTGTGTGGTAATATCTCACTGTAGTTTGATTTGTAGTTCTCTAATAATTAGTGATGCTTAACAACTTTTCATGTTCCTTTTGGCTATATGTAAGTCTTCTTTGTAGAAGTGTCTGTTTAGATCTTCAGTGAGTTTTTTAATTGGGCTGTCTGTTTTTCTTATATTGAGCTGTATGAACTATTTGTATATTTTGGAGATTAAGCCCTTATTTGTCACATCATTTGAAAATATTTTCTCCAATTCTGTAGGTTGTCTTTTTGCTTAGTTTATGGTTTGCTGGGCAAAAGCTTTAAATTTAATTAAACCCTATTCATTTATTTTTGTTTTTATTTCAATTACTCTATGAGATGGATCCAAAAATCCATTGTTGAGATTTATGTCAAAGAGTGTTCTACCTATGTTTTCCTTAGGAATTTTACAGTATGCAGTTTACATTTATGTCTTTAATCCATTTTATTTTTCTGTATGGTGTTAAAGAATGTTCTAATTTCATTCTTTTACATGAAGCTGTTCAGTTTTCCCAGTACCAGTTATTAAAGAGACTGTCTTTTCTCTACTATATATACTGATTCTTTTTTAGGTCATAGCTTAAATAATCATAGGTGCACAGTTTATTCCTGGACTTTCCATCTTATTCCATTGATCTATAGTTCTATTTCTGTGGCAGTATCATATTGTTCTGATGATTGTGCTTTGTAGTATAGACTGAAATCAGAAAGCCTGATTCTCCCAGCTCCATTTTTCTTTCTCAAGATTGCTTTGGCAATTCAAGGTCTTTTGTGTTTTCATAGAAATTTAAAGAACAAAAAATATTTTCTATAGGTGTGAAAAATGCTATTAATAATCTTACAGGAATTACATTGAATCTATTGCTTGCCTTTTGTAGTATAGTCATTTTGAATGGATTGAGTCTTCCAATCCAGGAACATGGTATATCTTTCCATGTGTTTGTGTCATCTTTGATTTCTTTCATCAGTGTCTTACAGCTTTGGAGTACAGATATTTTGCCTCCTTAAGTACGTATATTCCTAGGTAGTTTATTCTCCTCAATGCGATAGTAAATGATGTTGTTTTCTCAATTATCTTTCAGATCTTTCACTGTTAGTATATAGAACCAATTGCTGTATTAAATTTGTATCCTGAAATTTCGCTGAATTCATTAATGACCTCTATTAGTTTTCTGGTAATGTCTTTAGGATTTTCCATGTATAGTATCAAATCATTTGCAAACAATTATACTTTCACTTCTTTTTCAATTTGAATTTCTTTTGTTTCTTTTTCTTCTCTGCTATTGCTAGAATGATGAATTTGTTTTTTAAAGAGGCCACATATAAGTGAAGTCATACAGTATTTGTCTTTGTCCGAGTGATTTCTCTTAGCATAATGCGCTCAGAGTTCATCCATGCTGTCACCAATGAGGGTTTCCTTCATTTTATGGCTGAAAAATATTAATCTATGTCCTTATCTATATCTCCCATACCCATCTGTATCTTCTGTATTTTCTTTATCCACCCATTCCTTAAGAGTCCCTTAAATTCTTTCCATGTTTTGGCTATTTTACATAACACTGCACTGAACACAGGGCACAGATATTTCTCCTTGACCGTAATTTTGTTACCTTTGGAAACATACCCAGATGAAATTGCTGTCATATGGTGGTTCTGCTTTTAACATTTTGAGAAATTTCTACACTGTTTTTTGAGGTCATTTGCACATTTAATTGGATTATTGCTATTCTTTTGCTGTTGAGCTATATGAGTCCTTTATATATTTTGGATATTTACTCCTCAATAGATATTTAGTTTGAAAATTTTTGTCTCATTTCACTCATCTTGATCACTTTTTTTTTTTTAATCCTTTTTGAGAACCATGGCAGCTATGTCAAGAACTATAATGGTCTTCTATTTATTATTTTTTTTCCTTTGTTATTTTATTTTATTTTTATTATTTATTTATTTTAAATTTTTAAATTTATATTTTTAATTTATTTTTTATTTTACTTTACAATTCTATATTGGTTTTGCCATCTGTCTGAAGCTTAGCTGCCAACTAAATCTAAAAGATAGCTTTGTCCATTTAAAAAGGCATCAGAGATTGAGAATTTAACTACTCTATGAGATTGTGCATCTCACTTTTGGAAAATTGAGACTGTCTATTTCAGCATTAACTTTATATTCATTAGGTGAAAGTCTTTTGGATCAAGTCTGGGAAAATATCTAATATCTTTTAGACTTTACAAATTTTGAAGGCATTAATCTATTGACATGCTTTCCTCTTCTGACAAGTATCTTATCCTTCAACTAATCTTTGTACAAATGTGGCTTTGATTCTCATCATCTTCTTGATGTCTTTTGAGTGTACTCTAGTTTACCTCTTCTTGAACTGTGCAGCTCCAATGTGGTTTTTTATAGTGGCATCAGTTCAGTTCATTTGCTCAGTCTTGTCAACTCTTTGTGACCCCATGAATCGCAGAAAGAGGCCTTCCTGTCCATCACCAACTCCCAGAGTTCACTCAGACTCACGTCCATTGAGTCAGTGATGCCATCCAGCCATCTCATCCTCTGTCGTCCCCTTCTCCTCCTGCCCCCAATCCCTCCCAGGATCAGGGTCTTTTCCAATGAGTCAACTCTTCGCATGAGGTGGCCAAAGTACTGGAGTTTCAGCTTTAGCATCATTCCTTCCAAAGAAAGCCCAGGGTTGATTTCCTTCAGAATGGATTGGTTGGATCTCCTTGCAGTCCAAGGGACTCTCAAGAGTCTTCTCCAACACCACAGTTCAAAAGCATCAATATTTCAGCACTCAGCTTTCTTCACAGTCCACAGCTTTCTCACATCCATACATGACCACAGGAAAAACCATAGTCTTGACTAGACGGAACTTTGTTGGCAAAGTAATGTCTCTGCTTTTGAATATGGTATCTAGGTTGGTCATAACTTTTCTTCCAAGGAGTAAGAGTCTTTTAATTTCATGGCTGCAGTCACCATCTGCAGTGATTTTGGAGCCCCCCAAAATAAAGTCTGACACTGTTTCCCCTGTTTCCCCATCTATTGCCCATGAAGTTATGGGACCAGATGCCATCATCTTCGTTTTCTGAATGCTAAGCTTTAAGCCAATTTTTTCACTCTCCACTTTCACTTTCATCAAGAAACTTTTAGTTCCTCTTCACTTTTTGCATAAGGGTGGTGTCATCTGCATATCTAAGGTTAATATTTCTCCTGGCAATCTTGATTCCAGCTTGTGCTTCTTCCAGCCCAGCGTTTCTCAAGATGTATTCTTCATATAAGTTAAATAATCAGGGTGACAATATACAGCCTTGACGTACTCTTTTTCCTCTTTCAAACCAGTCTGTTGTTCCATGTCCAGTTCTAACTGTTGCTTCCTGACCTGCACACAGGTTTCTCAAGAGGCAGGTCAGGTTGTCTGGAATTCCTATCTCTTTCAGAATTTTCCACAGTTTACTGTGATCCACACAGTCAAAGGCTTTGACATAGTCAACAGAGCAGAAATAGATGCTTTTCTGGAAGTCTCTTGCTTTTTCGATGATCCAGCAGTTGTTGGCAATTTGATTTCTGGTTCCTCTGCCTTTTCTAAACCAGCTTGAACATCTGGAAGTTCACAGTTCACATACTGCTGAAGCCTGGCTTGGAGAATTTTGATCATTACTTTACTAGTGTGTGAGATGAGTGCAATGTTTGGTAGTCTGAGCATTCTTTGGCATTGCCTTTCTTTGAGATTGGAATGAAAACTGACCTTTTCCAGTTTGAGTTTTCCAAATTTGCTGGCATATCGAGTGCAGCACTTTCATAGCATCATATTTCAGGATTTGAAACAGCTCCACTGGAATTCCATCACCTCCACTAGCTTTGTTTGTAGTGATGCTTTCTAAGGCCCACTTGACTTCACATTCCAGGATGTCTGGCTCTAGATGAGTGATCACACCATCGTGATTATCTGGGTCATGAAGTTTTTTTGTACAGTTCTTCTGTGTATTCTTGCCACCTCTTCTTAATATCTTCTGCTTCTGTTAGGTCCATACCATTTCTGTCCTTTATCAAGCCCATCTTTGCATGAAATGCTCCCTTGGTGTCTCTAACTTTCTTGAAGGGAGCTCTAGTCTTTCCCATTCTGTTCTTGTCCTCTATTTCTTTTCATTGATCACTGAGGAAGGCTTTCTTATCTCTCCTTGCTAATTTTTCAAACTCTGCATTCAAATGGGAATATCTTTCCTTTTCTCCTTTGCTTTTTGCTCCTGTTCTTTTCATAGCTCTTTGTAAGGCCTCCTCAGACAGCCATTTTGCTTTTTTGCATTTCTTTTTCATTGGAATGGTCTTGATTCCTGTCTCCTGTACAAAGTCAGGAATCTCCGTCCATAATTCATCAGGCACTCTATCTATCAGATCTAGTCCCTTAAATCTATTTCTCACTTCCACTGTGTAATCATAAGGAATTTGATTTAGGTCTTAAGTGAATGGTCTATTGATTTTCCCTACTTTCTTCAATTTAAGTCTGAATTTGGCAATAAGGAGCTCATGATCTGAGCCACAGTCAGCTCCTGGTCTTGTTTTTGTTTACTGTATAGAGCTTCTCCATCTTTGGCTGCAAAGAATATAATCATTATGATTTTGGTGTTAACAATCTGGTGATGTCCATGTGTAGAGTCTTCTCTTGTGTTGTGGAAGAGGGTGTTTGCTATGACCAGTGCATTTTCTTTGCAAAATTCAATTAGTCTTTGCTCTGCTTCATTTCATATTCCAAGGCCAAATTTGCCTGTTACTCCAGGTGTTTCTTGACTTCTTACTTTTGCATTCCAGACCCCATAATGAAGAGGACATCTTTTTTGGGGGTTAGTTCTAAAAGGTCTTGTAGGTCTTCATAGAACTGTTCAGCGTCAGCTTTTTCCACGTTACTGATTGGGACACAGACTTGGATTACTGTGATAGCGAATGGTTTGCCTTGGAAATGAACAGAGATCGTTCTGTCGTTTTTGAGATTGCATCCAAGTACTGTGTATATGACTCTTTTGTTGACCATGATGGCTATTCCATTTCTTCTGAGGGATTCCTGCCTGCAGTAGTAGATATAATGGTCATCTGAGTTAAATTCATCCAGTCCAGTCCATTTTAGTTTGCTGATTCCTAGAATGCCAATGCTCACTCTTGCCATCTCCTGTTTGACCACTTCCAATTTGCCTTGATTCATGGACCTGACATTCCAGCTTCCTATGCAATATTGCTCTTTACACCATTGGACCTTGCTTCTATCACCAATCACATCCACAACTGGGTATCATTTTTGCTTTGCCTCCATCCCTTCATTCTTTCTGTAGTTATTTCTCTACTGCTCTCCAATAGCATATTGGGCAGCTACTGACCTGGAGAGTGCCTCTTTCATTATCCTATCATTTTGCCTTTTCATACATTCATGTGGTTCTCAAGGCAAGAGTACTGAAGAGGTTTGCCATTCCCTTCCCCAGTGGGCCACATTCTGTCAGACCTCTCCACCATGACCCGCCCATCTTGGGTGGCCCCACAGGTATGGCTTAGTTTCATTGAGTTAGACAAGGCTGTGGTCCTTGTGTGATCAGATTGACTAGTTTTTTGTGAGTATGGTTTCAGTGTGTCTGCCCTCTGATGCCCCGTTGCAACCCCTACTATCTTACTTGGGTTTCTCTTACCTTGGACGCATAGTGGCATAATAGAATGTAATTATTATTTATCTTGATTTAGACATAATATTCTGCCATTGCAGCCAAGAATTGCATTAGTTCCTTTGGCAATCAATACTCATTCTTGATTTATATCAAGCTCTCTGTCACTTAATCCTCCTGGGGCATTTTAATTTATACTTTTAATAAGTTATGCCTCTTAAAGCCATAAATTTAGTGATTTTAGAATATAGGAAGTGGTTTTACCCTTTTCCTAATCAAATTTTATCTTAAAAGTGCATTGTTCCCCTTTGGAGGATCTTTTTGAATCCTGATTCCATGATTTTCCAGGAATTAATAGCTTTACAACTGAGCTTAAATAGCTAGTAATATTCTTTTAAAGATTTTTCTTTCAAAGATTGACTTCTGAAAATATAAAAAAACTATGAGATGGTTCATCATAGAGGCTAATGGAGCAGATTTGGGTAGCAGCCAGACCTAATTTCAAGCCACTTTCCAGCTGAATTCAGTCACTTATTCAGTTAAGAGATGTGATACACCATCCTAGGCAATTAAGATACATCAGCAAATAAAATAGACAAAAATACTTGTTCTTAAAGAGCTTAAAGTTTCACAGGAGAAGAAACCTTGGAAAAACAACATAAAATTTCAAAACCTGCTTTTTTTCTTTTTCAACTGAAAAGTGCAGATAAATGTGCAACCATTCATAAGATCATAAATTTGTTAGTGTTCACTAGAGAAATAGAACCAATAGAATGTGTAAATGCTTTAGAAATATATGTACATAAATATATGTAAGATATATATATATATATATGATATGTATATATCTAATATATGTATATATCTAAGGAAATAGCTCATGTGATTACAGAGGTTGAAAAGTTTCTAGATCAGCAGTCAGCAAGCTGGAGACCCAGAAGAGTTGATAGTTTACTTACCCTCCGAATGCTAACAGGTTTAAAACCCAGGAAGAGCCAACGTTTCAGTTTTAATTAGAAATCAGGGAAAACACTGATGTCCCACTTTGAAGGTAGTTAGGCAAGAATAATTTCCTCTTACTTGGGGACATGTCAACTTTTTGTTCTATTTAGGCTTTTGGCTGACGGGATAGGGCACATCCACACTAAGGAAACTGACTTACTGTTTTACTTAGTCTAACAATTTAAATGCTAGTATCCAAATACATTGTAGACAGAAATATCTACAATAATGTGTCAGCAAATATCTGGGCAGCTCTGGTCCTGTCAAGTTTCACATAAAATTAACTATAACAAGTGGTGATGAGTTTTACAGGAATTACTGTACATAAAGAGTTTAACATATTGAGTTCTCAAGAGTGATAGTTATTATGTACATGATGTATTTTTTCAAACCACCTCTTCAATATTAATTATTTAACCAAGATCCCTAATACTGACACAGTAGTTTTGGCAGTCTACTGGAGTGAGACTCCATTTTCTCTTTGGTATTGGGAAGCCATCAAGTTCATGTAGTGTATGGTTGCTAATAGTTATTTCTCTGCTAGTGTGCATTTCAAGGATCTGTGAAAACCTATTCTTTGTCTTACATGTGTGAAACAGGAAATCAACTACAGACATCTTCCTGCCATCTGGATGAGTCTACAGTAATGAAATAGTAATGAAGGTTTCTGGTTCTTTTAATATTTTGACAGTACTTCCTTTTTCAAGAAAATATGAGATTTGGAAAGATTTAAAAAAGACTGAAAAAAGAGTCGTATTTTTTTTTTTTAAATACCTCTCCTTTCAACTCACTATAGGAGTAGTTTACTTACAGCTAGCTCAATAATTACTATCATTTCAGGGTAAGACTGACTCATAATACTGCCAAATAATTCATACATGTAAAAATGGCAGTTGTTTCATTTACTTGTTACACTAACACTTGTCAAATTCAGCAGTAGCTTTCAGCCCTGTTAAATGTTGTTTAAAGGTGAAGGATCTAAAATGAAACGGAAGCACTTTGCATTTGATAATAAATCAAATATTAATTTAATACTTTACTCAAAGTCAGCATGGTTAGTAAGGCTTTGAAGTAAAAAATGACAGATTTTATTATTTGAGTGTAATGAGGGTTTAATTGAGATTCTGATTACCTTTTAAAGGTTGAGATCTAATGATTTTTAGGAATTACATTGGAGAAAAATATTTTGAAATAAATTATATTAAACTGCATTGATAAATACTGAAAATATCTTAAAAATTACTTACAAAGGGAAAATGTATGTTTCCAAAACATTGACTTTGTATTTTATTTTTTACTACTATGGAAAATTTCAACATACTATGGATAGAAAGAAGAGTTCCCTCATACTTCCACTGGGAATACTGAAATTTAAAAAGCATATTAAAATATTTTGTAATATTTGCTTTATATATTTTTGAACTTCAATTTTAAGCTTCTGTGTGTAATTTTAAGGCATATTTTAATTACATATGAAAGAAATTGGAGGCAGTCCTAAGACGGAAGAGGAATAGGGCGAGGAGACCACTTTCTCCCCTACAAATTCATCAAAAGAACATTTAAACATGGAGTAAATGCCACAAAACAGCTTCTGAATGCTGGCAGAGGACATCAGACACCCAGAAAAGCAGCCCATTATCATCGAAAGGAGGTAGGAAAAAATATAAAAGACAAAAACAAGAGACAAAAGAGGTAGAGACAGAGTTCCATCCCAGGAAGGGAGTCTTAAAAAGAGAGGTTTCCAAACACCAGGAAACACTCACACTGCTGAGTCTGTGGTGAACCTTGGAAGCACAGAGGGCAACATAACAGGGAGGGAAAATAAATAATTAAAACCCACAGATTACAAGCCCAACGGTAAGTCCCCCAGTGGAGAAGCAGCACAGATGCCTGCATCCACCACTAGCAAGTGGGGGCTGGGCAGGGAGGCACGGGCTGCATCACTTAGAGTAAGAATCTGGCCTGAATGCCCTGAGAGCAATCTAAGTGAACTAACTTGGGCTAGCAAACCAGACTGTGGGATAGCTACCACACAAAAAGCCCTAAGACACCACCAGGCCTGTGCACAGAACAAAGGACTGAACAGAAATAGTCAGCTGCAGACCATCCCCCTCTGGTTACAGGCAGCCAGAGCTGGAAGGGGGCAATTGCAGCCCCAGAGAGACATTATCTACCAAACTGCAAGGAGGTTTCTTTGTTAACTGAGACTTCTTGGGGTTCTGGGCAGTCAACATCCGCCTGAGAAGGTGTGCCGGTTGTATACCCAGAAAACTGAGTGGCAGGGACAGGGGAGGCGATAAGTCACAGCAACCACGCTCACCAAACACCTCAACACCTGAGCTGCTCAGACCTGGGAAGGGCACAAAATGCAGGCCCAACCGAGTCTGCGCCTCTGAGGACTACCTGAGTGCCTGAACCTGAGCAGCTTAGACCTGGGAGGTTCATGCAACCCAGGGCCAGCCTCAGATGGTTCCCAGTGGAGCAACCTAGAGCCTGAGCAGTGTGGGCAGGGAGGGTGCATGCACCGTGAGCGGGAGCAGACCCAGCGTGGCTGAGGCACTGCGAGCACATGCCAGTGTTATTTGTTTGCAGCATCCCTACTTCCCCACAGCATGACTGAACAAGGTAGACTTAAAAAAACTGTCCACCACTGCCCCTTTTGTGTCAGGGTGGAAATCAGACACTGAAGAGATCGGCAAACAGAAGAAGCTAAAACAGAGGGAACCACTTTGGAAGTGACAGGTGCAATAGATTAAAACCCTGTGGTTGGTATCAACTACATAAGAAGGGGCCTATAGATCTTGAGAAATATAAGCCAGATGAAGGATCTATCTGAAAATAAACTGACCCCACAATACCCACAACAACACCAGATAAAGTCCTAGATATATTGAGCTATCTGATGTTGAAGGTCAGGAACAGCGGCGGTAAGGAGATACCCCTCATTCAAGGTAAGGAGCAGTGGCTGTGCTTTGCTGGAGCAGCTGTGAAGAGATACCCCATGTCTAAGGTAAGAGAAACCCAAGTAAGATGGTAGGTGTTGCAAGAGGGCATCAGAGGTCAGACACACTGAAACCATACTCACAGAAAACTAGTTAATCTAATCACACTAGGACCACAGCCTTGGCTAACTCAATGAAACCAAGCCATGCCTGTGGGGTAACACAAGACGGGCAGGTCATGGTGGAGAGGTCTGACAGAATGTGGTCCACTAGAGAAGGGAATGGCAAGCCACTTCAGTATTCTTGCCTTGAGAACCCCATGAAAAGTATGAAAAGGCAAAATGATAAGATACTGAAAGAGGAACTCCACAGGTCGTTAGATGCCCAATGTGCTACTGGAGCTCAGTAGAGAAATAACTCCAGAAAGAATGAAGGGATGGAGCCAAAGAAAAACCAATACGCAGTTGTGGATGTGACTGGTGATAGAAGCAAGGTCTGATGCTGTAAAGAGCAATATTGCATAGGAACCTGGAATGTCAGGTCCATGAATCAAGGCAAATTGAAAGTGGTCAAACAAGAGATGGCAAGAGTAAACATTGACATTCTAGGAATCAGTGAACTAAAATGGACTGGACTGGGTGAATTTAACTCAGATGAAAATTATATCTACTACTGCGGGCAGGAATCCCTCAGAAGAAATGGAATAGCCATCATGGTCAACAAAAGAGTCTGAAATGCAGTACTTGAATGCAATCTCAAAAATGACAGAATGATCTCTGTTCATCTACAAGGAAAACAATTCAATATTACGGTAGTCCAAGTCTGTGCCCCAACCAGTAACACTGAAGAAACTGAAATTGAACGGTTTTACGAAGACCTACAAGACCTGTTAGAATTAACACCCCAAAAAGATGTCCTTCTCATTATAGAGGACTGGAATGCAAAAGTAGGAAGTCAAGAAACACCTGGAGTAGCAGGAAAATTTGGCTTTGGATTGTGAAATGAAGCAGGGCAAAGGCTAATAGAGTTTTGCCAAGAAAATGCACCAGTCATAGCAAACACCCTCTTCCAACAACACAAGAGAAGACTCTACACATGGACATCACCAGATGGTCTACACTGAAATCAGATTTATTATATTCTTTGCAGCCAAAGATGGAGAAGCTCTATACAGTCAACAAAAACAAGACCAGGTAGGAGCTGACTGTGGCTCAGATCATGAACTCCTTATTATCAAATTCAAACTCAAATTGAAGAAAGCAGGGAAAACCACTAGACCATTCAGGTATGACCTAAATCAAATCCCTCATGATTATATAGTGGAAGTGAGATAGATTTAAGGGCCTAGATCTGATAGATAGAGTGCCTGATGAACTATGGAATGAGGTTCGTGATGTTGTACAGGAGACAGAGATCAAGACCATCCCCATGGAAAAGAAATGCAAAAAAGCAAAATAGCTGTCTGGGGAGGCCTTACAAATAGCTGTGAAAAGAAGAGAGGTGAAAAGCAAAGGAGAAAAGGAAAGATATAAGCATCTGAATGCAGAGTTCCAAAAACTAGCAAGAAGAGATAAGAAAGCCTTCTTCAGCGATCAATGCAAAGAAATAGAGGAAAAGAACAGAATGGGAAAGACTAGAGATCTCTTCAAGAAAATTAGAGATACCAAGGGAACATTTCATGCAAAGATGGGCTTGATAAAGGACAGAAATGGTCTGGACCTAACATAAGCAGAAGATATTAAGAAGAGGTGGCAAGAATACACAGAACAACTGTACAAAAAAGATCTTCACGACCCAGATAATCATGTTGATGTGATCACTAATCTAGAGCCAGACATATTGGAAAGTGAAGTCAAGTGGGCCTTAGAAAGTATCACTATGAACAAAGTTAGTGGAGGTGATGGAATTCCAGTGCAGCTGTTTCAAATCCTGAAAGATGATGCTGTGAAAGTGCTGCACTCAATATGCCAGCAAATTTGGAAAACTCAGCAGTGACCACAGGACTGGAAAAGGTCAGTTTTCATTCCAATTCCAAAGAAAGGCAATGCCAAAGAATGTTCAAACTATGCAGAGTTGCACTCATCTCACATGCTAGTAAAGTAATGCTCAAAATTCTCCAAGCCAGGCTTCAGCAATATGTGCACTGTGAACTCCCTGATGTTCAAGCTGGTTTTAGAAAAGGCAGAGGAACCAGAGATCAAATTGCCAACATGCGCTGGATCATGGAAAAATCAAGAAAGTTCCAGAAAAACATCTACTTCTGCTTTATTGACTATGCCAAAGCCTTTGACTGTGTGGATCACAATAAACTGTGGAAAATTCTGAAAGTGGGGGATATCAGACCACCTGACCTGCCTCTTGAGAAATCTATATGCAGGTCAGGAAGCAACAGTTGAACTGGACATGGAACAACAGACTGGTTCCAAATAAGAAGAGGAGTACCTCAAGGCTGTATATTGTCACCCTGTTTATTTAACTTCTATGCAGAGTGCATCATGAGAAACGCTGGAATGGAAGAAACACAAGCTGGAGTCAAGATTGCCAGGAGAAATATCAATCACCTCAGATATGCAGATGACACCACCCTTATGGCAGAAAGTGAAGAGGAGCTTAAAGTCCTCTTGATGAAAGTGAAAGAGGAAAGCAAAATAGTTGGCTTAAAGCTCAACATTCAGAAAACGAAGATCATGGCATCTGGTCCCATCACTTCATGGGAAATAGATGGGGAAACAGTGGAAACAGTGTCAGACTTTATTTTGGGGGGCTCCAAAATCACTGCAGATGGTGACTGCAGCCATGAAATTAAAAAACGCTTACTCCTTGGAAGAAAAGTGATGACCATCCTAGATAGTATATTCAAAAGCAGCGACATTAGTTTGCCGACTAAGGTCTGTCTAGTCAAGGTTATGGTTTTTCCTGTGGTCATGTATGGATGTGAGAGTTGAACTGTGAAGAAGGCTGAGCACAGAAGAATTGATGCTTTTGAACTGTGATGTTGGAGAAGACTCTTGAGAGTCCCTTGGACTGCAAGGAGATCCAGCCAGTCCATTCTGAAAGAGATCAACCCTGGGATTTCTTTGGAAGGAATGATGCTAAAGCTGAAGCTCCAGTACTTTGGCCACCTCATGCAAAGGGTTGACTCATTGGAAGGAACTCTGATGCTGGGAGGGATTGGGGGCAGGAGGAGAAGGGCACGACTGAGGATGAGATGGCTGGATGGCATTACGGACTCGATGGACGTGAGTTTGAGTGAACTCCGGGAGATGGTGATGGACAGGGAGGCCTGGCATGCTGCAATTCAGTGGTTTGTGAAGAGTCGGACACGAGTGAGTGACTGAACTGAACTGATTATTACAATCATTCTTTTTTTAATATTTTTAAAAATATTAAGTCCTCTATTACTCCTTTAATTTTCAGTTTTATAACATATTATTATTTTGCAAAAAAGACCCTATTTTTTAAAAGCAAACTTCATATATATATATAAATATATAAAATAATGTTTCTTGCTTTTTTTTTCCTCTTTATTTTTCTTCTTCTTTTCTTTAATATTGTATTTTTGAAATTCCAAACTCTACTCTAGATTTTTAATCTATGGTTTTTGGTATTTGTCATCAATTTTGTACCTTTAATAACTCAATCATCAGTACCCATTTTTACTTGGAAACAAGGTTACTGGCTTGACTGCTCTCTCCCTCTTTGGATTCTCCTTTTTCTCACCAGGTCACCTCTGTCTCCTCCCTACCCCGTCTCTTCTCTACCCATCTCTATAAATCTCTGTGTGTTCCAGACGGTGGAGAACACTTAGGGAACTGATTACTGGCTGGATCTGTCTTTCTCCTTTTGATTCCCCTCTTTTATCCTCCTGGCCACCTCTGTCTCCTTCCTCCATCTTCCCTTCTTTGTGTAACTCCATGAACATTTCTGAGCATTCTAGTTGTGGAGTGCACATAAGGAAGTGATTACTGGCTAGCTTGCTCACTCCTCTATTGATTCCACCTCATCTCATTTGGGTCACCTCTAACTCCCTCCTCCCTCTTCTCTTCTCCATGTAACTCTGTGAACCTCTCTGGGTGTCCCTCACTGTGGAGAAACTTTTCATCTTTAACCTAGATGTTTTATCATCGGTGCTGTATAGAAGGAGAAGTCTTGAGACTATTGTAAAAATAAGACTGAAAACCAGAAGCAGGAGGCTTAAGTCCAAACCCTGAGAACACCAGAGAACTCCTGACCCCAGGGAACATTAATTGACAAGAGCTCATCAAACACCTCCATACCTACACTGAAACCAAGCACCACCCAAGGGCCAACAAGTTCCAGAACAAGACATACCACACAATTTATCCAGCAACACAGGAACACAGCCCTGAGCTCCATGTACAGGCTGCCCAAAGTTACTCCAAAACCATAGACATCTCATAACTCATCACTGGACACTTCATTGCACCCTAGAGAGAAGAAATCCAGCTCCATCCACCAGAACACCAGCACAAGCTTCCCTAACCAAGAAACCTTGACAAGCCACCTGTACAACCCCACCCACAGTGAGGAAACTCCACAATAAAGAGAACTCCTCAAACTGCCAGAATACAGAAAGGCCACCCCAAATCAGCAATATAAATAAGATGAAGAGATAGAAGAATACCAAGCAGGTAAAGGGACAGGATAAATGCCCACCAAACCAAACAAAAGAAGAAGAGATAGGGAATCTACCTGAAAAAAAAAAAATCTGAATAATGATAGTAAAAATGATCCAAAATCTTGAAATCAAAATGGAATCACACATAAATAGCCTGTAGACAAGTATTGAGAAGATGCAGGAAAGGTTTAACAAGGACCTAAAAGAAAAAAAAAAAGAGTCAATATATAATGAATAATGCAATAAATGAGATAAAAAAAAAAAAACATTCTGGAGGCAACAAATAGTGGAATAACAGAGGAAGAAGATAGGATTAGTGAATTAAAAGATAGAATGGTAGAAATAAATGAATCAGAGAGAGAAAAAGAAAAACGAATTAAAAGAAATGTGCACAATCTCAGAGACATCCATGACAGTGTTAAACGCCCCAACATTCAAATCATAGGCATCCCAGAAGAAGAAGACAAAAAGAAAGACCATGAGAAAATACTTGAGGAGATAATAGTTGAAAACTTCCCTAAAATGGGGGAGGCAAGAAACCCAAGAACCCCACAGAGTCCCGAACAGGATAAACCCAACACAAAACATCTCAAGACACATATTAATCAAATTAACAAAGATCAAACACAAAGAACAACTATTAAAAGCAGCAAGGGAAAAACAACAAATAACACACAAGGGGATTCCCATAAGGATAACAGCTGATCTTTCAATAGAAACGCTTCTGGCCAGGAGGGAATGGCAAGACATACTTAAAGTGATGAAAGAAAATAACCTACAGCCCAGATTACTGTACCCAGCAAGGATCTCATTCAAATATGAAGGAGAAATAAAAAGCTTTCCAGACAAGCAAAAGCTGAGAGAATTCAGCACCACTAAACCAGCTCTCCAACAAATGCTAAAGAATATTCTCTAGACAGGAAACACAAAAAAAGGTGTATAAACTCAAATCCAAAACAATAAAGTAAATGGCAACGGGATCATACTTATCAATAATTACTTTAAACGTAAATGGCTTGAATGCCTCAACCAAAAGACAAAAAGACTGACTGAATGGATACAAAAACAAGACCCCTATATATGTTGTCTACAAGAGACCCACCTCAAAACAGGGGATACATACAAACTGAAAGTGAAGGGCTGGAAAAAGATATGCTATGCAAATAGAGACCAAAAGAAAGCAGGAGTAGCAATACTCATATCAGATAAAATAGACTTTAAAACAAAGGCTGTGAGAAGAGACAAAGAACACTACATAATGATCAAAGGATCAATCTAAGAAGAAGATATAATGATTATAAATATATATACACCCAACAAAGGAGCACCACAATATGTAAGACAAATGCTAACAAGTATGAAAGGGGAAATTAACAATAACACAATAATAGTGGGAGACCTTAGTACCCCACTCACACTTATGGATAGATCAACTAAACAGAAAATTAACAAGGAAACACAAACTTTAAACAATACAATAGACCAGTTAGATCTAATTGATATCTATAGGACATTTCACCCCAAAACAATGAATTTCACCTTTTTCTCAAGCACACACAGAACCTTCTCCAGGATAGATCACATCCTGGGCCATAAATCTAGCCTTGGTAAATTCAAAAAAAAAAAAAAAAGAAATCATTCCAAGCCTCTTTTCTGACCACAGTGCAGATAATATTAGATCTCAATTACAGGAGAAAATCTATTAAAAATCCCAACATATGGAGGCTGAACAACACGCTGAATAACCAACAAATCACAGAAGATATAAAAAAAGAAATCAAAATATGCAGAGAGACAAATGAAAATGAAAACACAACAACCCAAAACCTGTGGGATGCTGTAAACGCAGTGCTAAGGGGAAAGTTCATACCAATACAGGCATACCTCAGAAACAAGAAAAAAATAAAAAAAATAACCTAACTCTGCACCTAAAGTAACTAGAAAAGGAAGAAATGGAGAACCCCAGGGTTAGTAGAAGGAAATAAATCTTAAAAATTAGGACAGAAATAAATGCAAAAGAAAAAAAGAGACCATAGCAAAAATCAACAAAGCCAAAAGCTGGTTCTTGGAAAGGATAAATAAAATTGACAGACCCTTAGCCAGACTCATCAAGAAACAAAGGGAGAAAAATCAAATCAATAAAATTAGAAATTAAAATGGAGACATCACAACAGAAAACACAGAAATATAAAGGATTAAGAGACTACTATCAACAATTATATCCCAATAAAATGGACAATGTGGAAGAAATGGACAAATTCTTAGAAAAGTACAACTTTCCAAAACTGAACCAGGAAGAAATAGAAAATCTTAACAGACCCATCACAAGCACAGACATTAAAACTGTAATCAGAAATCTTCCAGCAAACAAAAGCCCACGTCCAGATGGCTTCACAGCTGAATTCTACTAAAAATTTCGAGAAGAGCTAACACCTATCCTACTCAAACTCTTCCAGAAAATTGCAGAGGAAGGGAAACTTCCAAACTCATTCTATGAGGCCACCATCAACTTAATACCAAAACCTGACAAATATGCCACACAATAAAAGAAAACTACAGGCCAATATCACTGATGAACATAGATGCAAAAATCCTTAACAAAATTCTAGCAATCAGAATCCAACAACACATTAAAAAGATCATACACCATGACCAAGTGGGCTTTATCCCAGGGATGCAAGTAGTCATCAATTTCCACAAAACAATCAATGTAATACACCACATTAACAAATTGAAAAATAAAAGCCACATGATTATCTTAATAGATTCAGAGAAAGACTTTGACAAAATTCAACATCCATTTATGATAAAAACTCTCCATAAAGCAAGAATAGAAGGAACATACCTCAACATGATAAAATCTATATATGACAAACCCACAGCAAACATTATCCTCAATGGTGAAAAATTGAAAGCATTTCTCCTAAAGTCAGGAACAAGACAAGGGTGCCCACTTTCAGCACTACTATTCAACATAGTCTTGGAAGTTTTGGCCACAGCAATCAGAGCAGAAAAAGAAATAAAAGGAATCTAAATTGGAAAAGAAGAAGCAAAACTCTTAATGTTTGCCGATGACATGATCCTCTCATAGAAAACTCTAAAGAAAATTACTAAAGCTAATCAATGAATATATAAAGTTGCAGGATATAACATCAACACACAGAAATCCCTTGCATTCCTATACACTAATAATGAGAAAATAGAAAGAGAAATTAAGGAAACAATTCAATTCACCATTGCAACGAAAAGAATAAATACTTAGGAATATATCTACCTAAAGAAACTAAAGACCTATATGTAGAAAACTATAAAACACTGGTGAAAGAAATCAAAGAGGACACTAATAGATGGAAAAATACCATGTTCATGGATCAGAAGAATCAATATAGTGAAAATGAGTATACTACCCAAAGCAATCTATAGATTCAATGCAATCCCTATTAAGCTACCAACGGAGCTAGAACAAATAATTTCACAATTTGTATGGAAATTAAAAAAACCTGGAATAGCCAAAGCAATCTTGAGAAAGAAGAATGGAACTGGAGGAATCAATCTGCCTGACTTCAAGCTCTACTACAAAAGCATAATCATCAAGACAGTATGGTACCGGCACAAAGACAGAAATATAGATCAATGGAACAAAATAGAAAGCTCAGAGATAAATCCACACACCTATGGACACCTTATCTTTGATAAAGGAGGCAAGAATATACAATGGATTAAAGACAATCTCTTTAACAAGTGCTGTGAAAACTGATAAACCACTTGTAGAAGAATGAATCTACAACACTTTCTAACACCATACACAAAAATAAACTCAAAATGGATTAAAGATCTAAACATAAGACCAGAAACTATAAGACTCCTAGAGGAGAACATAGGCAAAACACTCTCTGACATAAATCACAACAGGATCCTCTGACCCACCTCCCAGAATATTGGGATAAAAATAAAAATAAACAACTGGGACCTAATTAAACTTAAAAGCTTCTACACAACAAAGGAAACTATAAGCAAGGTGAAAAGACAGCCTTCTTAATTGGGGAAAATAATAGCAAATAAAGCAACTGACAAACAACTCATCTCAAAAATATAAAAGCAACTCCTGCAGCTGAATTCCAGAAAAATAAACGACCCAATCAAAAAATGGGCCAAAGAACTAAATAGACATTTCTCCAAAGAATACATACAGATGGCTAACAAACACATGAAAAGATGTTCAACATCACTCATTATCAGAGAAATGCAAATCAAAACCACAATGAGGTACCATTTCACGCCAGTCAGAATGGCTATGATCCAAAAGTCTACAAGCAATAAATGCTGGAGAGGGTGTGGAGAAAAGGGAACCCTCTGACACTGTTGGTGGGAATGCAAACTAGTACAGACAGTATGGAGAACAGTGTGGAGATTCTTTAAAAAACTAGAAATAAAACTGCCATATGACCCAGCAATCCCCCAGTTGTGCATACACACTGAGGAAACCAGAATTGAAAGAGACACATGTACCCCAATATTCATCGCAGCACTGTTAATAGCCAGGACATGGAAGCCACCTAGATGTCCATCAGCAGATGAATCGATAAGAAATCTGTGGTACATATACGCAATGGAGTATTACTCAGCCATTAAAAAGAATTCATTTGAATCAGTTCTAATGAGGTGGACGAAACTGGAGCCTATTATACAGAGTGAAGTAAGCCAAAAATAAAAACACCAATACAGTATACCAATGCATATACATGGAATTTAGAAAGATGGTAATGATGACCCTTTATGTGAGACAGCAAAAGAGACACAGATGTATAGAACAGTCTTCTGGACTCTGTTGGAGAGGGAAAGGGTGCGATGATTTGGGAGAATGGCATTGAAACATGTATAATATCATATATGAAATGAATTGCCAGTCCAGGTTCGATGCATGATACTGGATGCTTGGGGCTGGTGCACTGGGACTACCCAGAGGGATGGTATGAGGAGGGAGGAGGAAGGGGGTTTCAGGATGGGGAACACGTGTATACCTGTGTTGGATTCATGTTGATGTATGGCAAAACCAATACAATATTATAAAGTAATTAACCTCCAATTAAAATAAATAAAAAATTAAAATAAAAATGCAAAAAACAGAAATAATTCCTTTTCTCAATGGAACATTTAAAGGTAGAAAATATCTTTTTTCTTTTTTTACCTAGAAACAGGTATAAATTCACCAAAATTGAGCAATATATAAAAATTGATAGACTTTACTTTCATTTTTAATGATTACTGAGGAATTATACGGTTTCTATAATTCTCTCTTGATGTTTTCTCTTCTTACCCATAAATGTACATTCTTCCCAAATAGGTGAATGTGTGACAAAAATCTTAATAAGCAGAAGCAAGATATAATATTATTCTAGGAAAGAATTTGCAAAAGTCTTCCAGGACACCACTGTGTACAAAATGCAAATGACATCTTGCTTACTGTGAAGTTGGGACACTTTATGGCCTTTAGTAGAGGCTGAGGCAACAGCATTAGGGCCAGTGGTCTTGTGCCTATGCACACATCACAGCTTAGTTAATCAACAGTGTCTATGTGTGTAATACAATGATAATAATGCCTACCTCACAGAATTGTTTTCAGGATTAGCTACACAGGTAAAGATTTGTTTTGAGTACTCAGTAACGGCAGCTAGTTGATGTTGTTTTTGAAACAATGTAGAAAGATCATTCATGATATTTGGAAAATATGGAGATATGGTATAAAAGTCTCCTGACCGTTCACTGCCTGTGCACGTTTGGAAAAGTTCCTCAGTCTCATAAACTCCCAGTGTCCTTGGCTGGTAATTGAGTCTGTTTGTATTTACTTATACAGCATTGTTTTGGGATTTAGAATTTTGGCACTTTACTGGAGTGAGCTCAAACTCTAGATTTAAGATAGTGATAATGTTGCTGTCCCTGATGCTGGGAAAGACTGAAGGCAGAAGGAGAAGAGGGTATCAGAGAATGAGATGGCTGGATGGCATCACCGATGCAATGGACATGAACTTGGACAAGCTCCAGGAGATAGTGAGGAACAGGGAGACCTGGCATGCTGCAGTCCATGGGGTTGCAAAGAGTCAGACACATTTGGGTGATTTAACAACCACCACCACCACCACCACAATATTGTTGGCATATAGCAGATTGATAAGAACTTATTATTGAAAGTCTATTCCTGAAAATCTGCTTTATTGAACAGATTCCAGCTCTCAAGGTATGTTTACAGTTTAGTGATATGTGGTTGAATCTTCTTGGCATTTTTGCCATTCTTTAAAGGAGAGACATATCAAATTTAGATCAGAAATTGAAATTTATTTTGTTTTTATTTTTTATAGTGAATATAGACTTTATTGTACTATAATCATCAAATTAACTAAGAAACTAGATCTTAATTATTCCCATCACAAAGGAGAAATGATAATTATGTGACATGATAGAGGAGCTAACTATCTGTACAATGGAGATCATATTAGAATATACAAAATATCATTTTACAGTACACCCAAAATTTGCACAGTGTTATCTGTCAAATATTTAATATATTTCAATAAAAATAAAGTAGTATTACTCAGCCATTAAAAAGAATACATTTGAATCAGTTCTAATGAGGTGGATGAACCTGGAGCCTATTATACAGAGTGAAGTAAGCCAGAAAGAAAAACACTGATACAGTATACTAATGCATATATATGGAATTTAGAAATTTGGTAAGGATAACCCTGTATGCAAGAGAGCAAAAGAGACACAGATGTATAGAACAGTCTTTTGGACTCTGTGGGAGAGGGAGAGGGTGGGATGTTTTGGTAGAATGGCACTGAAACATGTATAATATCATATATGAAATGAATCGCCAGTCCAGGTTCCAGCAGGATACAGGATGCTTGGGGCTGGTGTACTGGGATGACCCAGAGGGATGGTATGGGAAGGGAGGAGGATTCAGGATGGGGAACACATGTGTACCTGTGGCAGATTCATGTTGATGTATGGCAAAACCAATACAATATTGTAAAGCAATTAACCTCCAATTAAAATAAGCAAATTTATATTAAAAAATAAAATAACTTTTCAAACTAAAAAAGATAGGCAATGTGTGTATATCCACATGTGTCTACCTATATGTAGATACTTTTCAATAAATATGTACTAAAGTACTACATGATTGCTGCTTGCTTCAATCTTCTGTGGCTGACACAGATGCAGAGGGCTGACATTAAAGTTATATGTGAATTTTGAACTGGGTGGAAGGTTGCCATTATTAATCACCAGGTTGTTCTAGGGCCACCTGTAAACTGCAAATATCTGAATAAATATGAGATGTGTATCTGTGCACATATCATCCAAGATTAAAAATTGTCTGTAAATATCAGAAAATCTATCCCTGCTAGTTTGAAATGACAAATGCTTTGCCAATGGCATTAGTATTGAATCCCATATTGCTTATCTGGGCAGTTATGACAGAGATCTTTTTTGTCAGTAAGCTATAGTTATTGAGAGAAAAGTTTTCCCAGCAGTCAAATGATCTTTTTAATCTAGACTACAGACCCTACAGCAGTGGTGGTGTCATGGAGGATGCTGGTTGAGGCGCCTTATCCAGAAACCTGCATGCCAATTGTCACTAACATTTTTGACACCAGGCACTGGTTTCATGGAAGACAATTTTTCCATGGACCAGATTAGGGAATGCAGAAACCTTAATTTAGAGTAAAAATTTCTCAGTACCTAAAACTACAGGTTAAAACCAAAATAAATAAATAATAATAGACAAAAACCTGATTAATACAGTAGATTTGAAAGTGAAAGTGAAAGTCACTCAGTTGTGTCCGACTCTTTGCTACCCCATGGACTTTATTGATTTATTTATTTATTTAATTATTTTTTAAAATTTAATGCAGTTAACATTTTTTAAACTTATTTATTTATTTATTTATTTTTACCTTACAGTACTGTATTGGTTTTGCCATACATTGACATGAATCCTCCACGAGTATACATGAGTTCCCAATCCTGAACCCCCCTCCCACCACCCTCCCCGTGTCATCTCCCTGGGTCATCCCAGTGCACCAGCCCCAAGCGTCCTGTATCCTGTATTGAACCCCATGGACTTTAAAGTTCATGGAATTCTCCAGCCCAGAATACTGGAGTGAGTAATCTTTCCCTTCTTCAGGGGATCTTTCCAACCCAGGGATCGAGCCCAGGTCTCCTGCACTACAGATGGATTCTTTACCAGCTGAGCCACAAACGAAACCTATGAGTCTAATTTCTTAAGGGTTTCCCTGGCTATTGTGACTGGCTAGTGAAAATAGGAATGCATTTTATTTTAGTCTAAGTAATTTAGGTGTGAGTATAAGTTAAGGAATATAAGGGTTGCTCTTTATTCAAACTGGTCAGATCACATCAGAAATTTTGTGCTTTTATCAAGATTCCATATTTTACACAGACATTAAAAAACTAGGTAGGCATTGAAACATGTATAATAACATGTAAGAATCGAAATGCCAGTCTATGTCTGATGCAGGATATGACACGCTTGGGGCTGACGCGCGGGGATGACCCAGAGAGATGTTGTGGGGAGGGGGGTGGGAGGGGGGTTCATGTTTGGGAACGCATGTACACCTGTGGTGGATTCATGTCAATCTATGCCAAAACCAATACAGAATTGTAAAGTAAAAATTAAAAATAAATTAATTAATTAAAAAAAATAAAAAAATAAAAAAATTAAAAAAAAAAAAAAACTAGGTAGGATGTCTCAATTATGGAACTATATTGATATTTTGGATCAGATGATTTTTTGGTTGATGTTCTGTACATTGTAGATATTTAGCAGCATCTCTGACCTGTACCCACTAGATGCCAATAGAATTTCTATGCAAAGCTTTCTACTTGTGTTTAACCCTCTTGTCTTTTCCTTAATTGAATGGGAACTATCACTCACTAATATACAACTTTCTAGACTTGAACATTACTGGGTACTTCTTGGCTGTAAAGGCCATGAGAGACGAAATACTTTACTGAGGAATTTTTCTTCAATGTGGCTACTTATTGATATTTTTCAAATCATTATAATATCTGCTATCAAATTTATCTTTGAATGAGAAGCACTTATTCATTCTACATACATTCTGTATGGAAGTTTTTAACGTGGGGATTAATTTGAAATTCATTTTTTTTCCAAGGATGAGCGAAAAAATCAATTTTAAAATATTTATTAATTTTTAATTATCTATGGAAGTCATTGAAGGCTTAAGAAGATCCATGTGGGTATTGATAGGTTTATTTTGGTGATTTAGGTGTATATTTTTACTCTTCATCTTTTAAGTAGAGTAGCCAGATTTAGTAAATTAAAGTATAGGATACACAGTTAAAGATGAACTTCATATAAATAAAGAATAAATTTTAATTTAAATACATCTCAAAGACTGTACCTGTATAACAAGATATTATTTGCTGTTTATCTTAAGTTTAAATTTAACTGGACATCCTGTATTTTATCTGTCAACCCTAGTTATAATGGGAATGTACATGCATTAATACTGAAGTTAATGTAGCTTAAATTTTGGAGGTTTCTCACTCAAAGGCATTTTTCATCTAATGTTGTATTTGTAATTTACAGTTTTCTTTAAACAGCCTTCTCCTTAATCATATAAACCTTAGGCATCACAAACCTTGATCTGTCCCTGCAGGGTAGTAATATTAAGAGATAGTGTAGATAAGGTGAATGAAGAATTAAATTTAGTAGATGTGAGAAGATGGATGATGTCCTTGTTGCATTTGGAAATTATTTTCCAGGAGATAATTAAACAATCACTGGGCACCGAGAAATCTTTGTAGTTGAAACTTCAGTGTTACTACATAAGCAAGAGATAGAGACATAAATTTTACACTGTGTTTGTATAAATTCAGAATGAGTAAATCATCTGAGAAATTTAGTAAAATTTTCTTTTCCATAGATACAATGAGCAGGCAAAAAAATCATCAGTTTATTTTTCATTCACCAAATATTCATATCTTTAGGTGTTGTACATTTTAATGTTTAAAGGGAATTGCAAAATAAAAATAAGAAATACGAAAGAGAAGTTGTCCTTAGAGGAGCATATCTGGCTGGTGATAAGGTGTATCTATGAGAAAGGCAGAGCTCTATTTTTGTCTCTCTTGGTGTAATGTACTGCTTTGTGTGACAAACCACAGAAAAAATTACAGAACTCTATTGTGCTTAAGTGACCATGAGGGTGATACTCCTATTTAATCACTCCAGACATTGCATGGTTCTCAGAGTCCACAGTTTGTGGACACTTAAGAGTTCTTGACTGGGTTTTCTGGTCAGATTTGTGGCTTCAGGGAGGACACAAACAGTGTAGAGAGCTCCCACTCAGTGTCTGATATCCATTTATAGTGTAAGGAAGTTCTCCATTCCTCTTTACTGAAAAAGTTACTTCAGTAAATATTGGTTGTGTGTCTCCTGCATGCCTGGCACTGTGCTAGGAATAGAGTTACTTTAAGATTCCAGTATTCAACAGTGAACTGATTGATGAGAAAGCAAATGCTTTTAAAGTGCTTGAAAGTGAAAGTGAAGTAACTCAGTCATGTCCGACTCTTTGCGACCCCATGGACTGTAGCCCACCAGGCTCCTAGGTCCATAGGATTTCTCAGGCAAAAGTACTGTAGTGGGTTGCCATTTCCTCCTCCAGGGTAGCTTTCCAACCCAGGGGTCGAACCCAGGTCTCACAGCATTGTAGGCAAACGCTTTACCATCTGAGCTACCAGGGAAGCCAAAGTACTTAGGCTTTTAGAGTACTTTTTAAAGTACTTAGGCTTTTAGATTAGATAAGTGAACTGCATATATTTGGAAAAGTAGAGCTCACTCTACAGTATGAATACTTTGGTACCGGGCGATTGTTCTTGATTTTTTACTCCTTTTCTTGTGCCATGTTCATGCCTCTCACTTGTATGTGTGAAATACATACCACAGCCTCGTTACCTGGACATCACCATATGACATGCTTTGGCCACAGACTGTTAATAGGTATGACACAGAAGAGGCTTCAAATGTATTTGTGAGGTTTAGCTTACCTTCTTGTACTACTTTGAATCCCCACATGCACCCAGTAGCCACCAGTCATGGGAGACTGATGAAATCACATGAGAGAAAATCAGTGGTTGTGGTTGTAAACCACTGAGACTTAGGTTTATTTTATCTGCAGCACTACAATAGTAACAGTTGATTAGTATAGGCAGTAAGGAAATGGCAACCCACTCCAGTGTTCTTGCCTGGAGAATCCCAGGGATGGGGGAGCCTGGTGGGCTGCCGTCTATGGGGTCGCACAGAGTCAGACACGACTGAAGTGACTTAGCAGCAGCAGCAAGACAAATATACACCAAATAAAACATAAGGTAGGTTGGAATACTTTCATAAAGATACTTAGAATGCAACATGATTTTCAGTGGTAGTAACTCAAACCTTTGACTGGTATCAGCAAGTGTTTAGGAGACTCAATGTTTGAGCCAAGTGTTGAACAATTGCAACAAACAAAAATATCATGGGAATTAATGAGTCATCCAAATAATCTGCATCTGTGGGTGGTACAAAATGGGTTCATCTATCAAAGATCTTTCTGTCCTGGGAAACTGAATATAGTGTGACATCCCAGGGAGGCTACAAAATGTGTCTGAGGGTGTTATGAGTCCCTATTTGTCTCGAGCCTCCAAAGCTATCCCAGCATCTCACCAAGATTTTCCTTTTATTCATGGATGGGAGCTGACAAGAAGTGACAAATAGCCAAGTGCTGTTTGCTCATGCACCCTGAGAATCTGCAGCCAGACGACAGAATAGCCAAAGGCTTCTGAGGCCCATTCTGCTCCTTGTGGAGAACGACCAGTTCTCTCAGATTCAACTGAGATCCCATGGAAAAATTTCATCTTTCCATCATGTTGTATCTTCTTCATATCATTTCTTTTTTCTCCACAGCGACTTTTGATATAAGTGGTACCAATTCCATTTTAATAGTGATGGAAATGAGGACCAAAGAAGGTAAATGACATGTCACACATCAACTTAATGACTTACCTTCAGATTTTTAACTACCCAGTCTTTAATTGTAACCTAGTCTTATTAAAGATCTTTATGGAACTTGCCTAGAAGCAACTCCAAATTATACAGGATGTTTGCAATCACCTTTACACATAAAATCGCAATTATATAAGCTAGATTTTTTTAGTAAACCTAGAATTACCAAGGGAAGCTCCAGAAAGGAGTGGAATAATATTATCCCCAACTAACCTGTGCTCACTGGTTTTGCTTCTAAAAATTCTAGCCCTCGTCTCAATTCACCTATCAAATTATTGGAACTTGGCTTAAGATTTGATTAGTTTTCAAATCATTTTTACAATTAGAGAGTAAAGAAAATTATTCACCAATTGATCTGATGACTCATTCTTCCCCAGAATCTTTAATTTGCTCTATTTATTTCCTCCCAGTCACTGTGTAAAAGTTTCATTCATTATATTATATAAGGTTTTATTCATCTTTGCCTCACAAATAATATTTCTACTTGTGCAGGCTGCTGTAAGCATTATCTGTTAATGCATATCTGTTAGGCACTTTAAAATTGTAATTCAAAGCCTGGAAGCAGGGGGTCCTTTATAGATAGCCTGGGATTTGATATTAGTTTTTCTTAGGATTCAACAAACTTTGAATCTTGTGACTTTGATTTAGTATCTAAATATTAAATATTATATAAATATTTACTGAACTCCCACAAAGTGCCAAGTCTTCAGGATACTGGATAAATTCCTTTTTTTGGGGGGGGGATTAAGTTTTTATCTGATTTAATTTTTCTTTTTATATTTACTGAAAAGTGAAAGAGGTGAGTGAAAAAGTTGGCCTAAAGCTCAACATTCAGAAAACGAAGATCATGGCATCTGGTCCTATCACTTCATGGGAAATAGATGGGGAAACAGTGGAAACAGTGTCAGACTTTATTTTTGGGGGGCTCCAAAATCACTGCAGATGGTGACAGCAGCCATGAAATTAAAAGACGCTTACTCCTTGGAAGAAAAGTTATGACCAATCCAGATAGCATATTGAAAAGCAGAGACATCACTTTGCCAACAAAGGTCTGTCTAGTCAAGGCTATGGTTTTTCCATTAGTCATGTGTGGATGTGAGAGTTGGACTGTGAAGAAAGCTGAATGCCAAAGAATTGATGCTTTTGAACTGTGGTGTTGGAGAAGACTCCTGAGAGTCCCTTGGACTGCAAGGAGATCCAATCAGTCCATTCTAAAAGAGATCAGCCCTGGGTGTTCTTTGGAAGGAATGATGCTAAAGTTGAAACTCCAGTACTTTGGCCACCTCATGCGAAGAATTAACTCATTGGAAAAGCCTCTGATGCTGGGAGGGATTGGGGGCAGGAGGAGAAGGTGATGACAGAGGAAGAGATGGCTGGATGGCATCTCTGACTCGATGGGCGTGAGTCTGAGCAAACTCCGGGAGTTGGTGATGGACAAGGAGGCCTGGCGTGCTGCCATTCATAGGGTCGCAAAGAGTTGGACACGACTGATTGACTGAACTGAACTGAACTGAAGTACCAGCAATATTGCTACAGATATACTCATAGATCCACTTAACACGCAACATAATCAAGTAACAAAGGGAAAGAAAAGCACACACACATACACACGACCATGAATGTTCTGTACAAATGTTGACTTGTGCATTGATTCAATACAGTTAACAGCTCACAATTTTCCTTGTACTGGGAAGACTATAGAGTGATGATACATTGGTGTCCAACTTTATTCTAGATGATTCATAATGGCAATTGAGACTACAAGCCTTCCTATTATTATGCTAGTCATAACAACATCTAATTAGAAAACAAATTATGAAGGAATTAGTAAATATAAATTATTGTTTTCTTTAAAATGTTCTTTCTCTTTGTAGACGTTAAGCCATTTACCTTCAGCAGCTCTTCTGTGAATGTGTCTTGGTGGTCCCAGGCCTGCATTTAATGTCAGATCAACAATAGGCAATATTAATATCATTCGAACTGAACATCTCCAGCTCAAAAATGTGGAACTAAAGATAATTAGTAGATTGAAAAACTACAAAATAAAGTTTCTAAAGATATTTAGAGCACTGAGCATTCTGCATAACAATCCATAATAGGACTAGTGGTCAGTGT
The DNA here is from genome assembly GCF_014754425.2 of Oryx dammah. Taxonomy (NCBI): domain Eukaryota; kingdom Metazoa; phylum Chordata; class Mammalia; order Artiodactyla; family Bovidae; genus Oryx; species Oryx dammah. The sequence goes on along the minus strand of NW_024070208.1, from coordinate 1,216,148 downwards.
TACATAAATATCTGGTACTTTATTTTTAGAACCTGATTCTTTGTTCAGTTGTGGATTTGAACAGACCAGATGTTAGTCCAATTTCTAGTTCTTTAGCATTGAAGTTGTAGGTGCAATAAAAAGAGAACAAGATAAAAGCAAAATTAAATTCCACAGCATTATAATTCCTTCTAGCATCCTGGTACATCATCTTAAAAATATCTGATGTAAATGAACCCCATTTTAGAAGCCACCACTTTAGAATTATTAGCTCAACTTTGTGGCATTTTAGATGATCTGGAGAGGTCCCAACATTTTCATTGTTATTACTATTTGGCTAAACTCAGTTCAGTAGTCATTCTTTTCTTTGTTTATCGAAGAGGCTGTTATAGAAATTTAAATCTAAGCACTTAAACATTAAAAAAAAAGTGCATGCCTCCATCTCTACCCAAGTGACAAGATAAACAAGAATCCAGTTTGCAGAGAAAAAAGGCAAGGAAAAAATTCAGCAGAAAGGAAATGGAACAGAATTTAGCGATGGGGAGCCAGCCTATGTCCCTGGTTCTGTTGTTCTTGAGGTTCAGATGTGTTCTGAGACTGTGTAATAAAATTCTGTGCCATGATACTGAATTTCCACTTCTGAGTTTAAGTTACTTTGAATGACCTTTTAGTACATACTTCTAACCAAAGAGTTTGGGGGAGGAAATTGAACAGCTTCCAAAATTTAGAGCAGTTGGAGAATGTAACATGTCATTCATTCTAGGTCCTGATCTCGTGAAGAGAGGAAATTTAATATGGGCAGTAGTACCCTGCTGTGTGAAGCCCACTGTCAATAATTTTAGTTCTTCATTTCTGTAAGTAAAGAATTAGTTTGCACCTTCACAAATATAAGCCCTTTTAAATCCCTACTTCTAAAAGAGAAGATTCAGTCTTAATAAGATGCTTTCTGGAAGTAAAATAATCTGAACATAATTTTAATTATCATAATAGTTCTGTCTGTTGTAAAATCTTAAGGAGTTCTCACTTCCCAAAGCATCAGTGGCCTTCCTTAGTCAAATGCGCTGCTTGCTTCCTGTCCATCTGGCAGTGGCTGTTTTGGGGACGTGAAACAACAGGGCTAGTGACAAGGCTCAGGCAGCTTTTTCTTAATCATGTTTATTTGATCAAATCTTGAAGGGTGAGTAAAATTTTTGTATAATCATTATTTTTTTTGAATTACCATAAAATGTTAATAAGTTTTATTATGCTAATGGCTTATATGGAACTTATCCCTAATGCCCCTGAAATTTTATATTTTCTTTTTCTTTTTTTAAAATTTTACTTTATTTTACTTTACAATACTGTATTGGTTTTGCCATACATCAACATGAATCTGCCATGAGTGTACATGAGTTCCCAATCCTGAACACCCTTCCCACCTCCCTCTCCATATTTTAAGTTGATTCTCAACCATTTGCATTTCCAGGCCAAAGGTTTTCTTAACACTTCCCTTTGAAGAGAAGGAATGAGTGGGAAACTGTAGTGGTCACCGTGGTCAAACTTCAGTTGTTCCTGCTCTGCGTAGCTCTGCAGGTGGCCAGTCCATGCTGAGCATTTTGGCCAAAGGCAGCTTCCAGGGTTCCCTATCCCCACCTGCCATCATCTGCACTGAGATCACACAGAGTGTGACGACCCTCCACACCCTAGTGGACTCACAGCAGATGTCTTGTCTCGATGCCCCTTGTCCCCACAATTTTCCCTCACTCAGCACTGGTCAAGGAACTTTAACCTTTTAGTGGAATGAGATCAGTCATTGAACAATTTTATTAGAGAATAAAAGAAAAAGTAAAATCAGAGCAAAACCGAACATGTTTTGAAAGAAAATAATTTATCTGCCTAAGCCATTTTCAACAGATTCTGTAAAGAGAGCTCAAATGTTTTTACTAACATGCTTTGCAAGAATTGAAGGAGGAGGTGAGAGGTATTTCCTGATGTTTTATGAGTCTTCCTCTTGGTTCAAAATCTTCTTCTAAATTGCCTGTGGCAGTTCTCTCAAAAAATTTGTTATTACAAGATGATTTTGAATCAAGGAATCATATGTCTTGGTTTCCTAATTTCTTCTCTGAGCCTTCAAATCATTCTGGAATTAAGATAACAATATTAATACAGTTATTCTGAACTACTTTGGGACAAATTTTCTTTTCTTTCTTTCTTTTTTTTTTTTTTTGTATTTTGTCTCAAAGATTCACGTTTATTTATTAAGTTCTTATTAGATGACAGGTACTTTTCCAAATGCTGGGGATAAATTAGTGAACAAAGATAAACAACATTTTTATAATGATGAATTTCTGAAAGATATTTGTTTTCCTGTATCTTTCAGATTATATATTATATATATGAAGTTTTTCACAAAATTTCAAGTGACAAGTGTGATAAAGTGATTGTGTGGCTAAATTTGGTGGCAAAAATAAAATCCAAAAGAAGAGAAAGAACTAGCCTGATAAGACCTCAGGTAAGAACATTCCAGGAAGAGGAAACAGCTAAGGCCAGGCGCTAAAGCAAAAATAAACTGGTTGTGCTTAAAGAATAGTAAGAGACTGGAGCATAGTAGGGGAAATAGAAGCATGGAGTGAGATGAGCTGGACAGGAAGGCAGGGTCCAAGTTGCATAGGATGGACTAATCAGGTGAAGAAATTTAGATTTTGTTCTGGTGCAATGGTAATTCTTTAAAGAGTTCTGATTGGAATGATGATATAACTAGAATAAAATTAATATATTTTAAAATCACTCTGCTCCTTTGGCAGGTGGGTTATAGGGAAGTAAGCCACTGAACATAGAAACCAGTTAGGAGGGTCTTTTAATGATTTACTCAATATCTGTGGGAAACAAAATGTGTACACATGGGATGTGGATATGCCTTTGAGGTTGAATTGACAGGATTTGTCAGTATATTTAGTCCAGTTCATTTCAGTCGCTCAGTCATGTCTGACTCTTTGCAACCTGTATGGACTGCAGCATTCCAAGCTTCTATATGGTTGCATATATGTGTATGAGCAAATGCTGATGCACACACATATGAGAGTATGCACACTTAGGAATGGACACAGTTAAAAGTTGTTGTTCAGTCACTAAGTCATGTTTGACTCTGCAACCCCATTGACTGTATCATGCCAGGCTCCTCTGTCCTCCACTATCTCTGAGTTTGCTCAAATTCATGTCCATTGAGTTGGTGATGTTATCTAACCATCTCATCCTCTACTGCCCCCTTCTCCTTTTGCCTTCAATCATACTCAGCACCAAGGTATTTTCCAGTGAGTCAACTCTTTGCATTAGGCGGCCAGAGTATTGGAGCTTCACCTTCAGCATCAGTCCTTCAAATGAATTCTCAGGACTGATTTCCTTTAGGATTGACTCTTTTAATCCCCTTGTAGTCCAAGGGACTCTCAAGAGTCTTCTCCAACACAACAGTTTGAAAGCATCAGTTCTTTGGCTCTCAGTCTTCTTTATGGTCCAACTGTCACATCCACACTGGATGCGACTACCGGAAAAAACATAGTTTTGACTAGATGGACCATTGTCAGCAAAGTGATGTCCCTGCTTTTAATGTACTGCCTAAGTTTGTCACAGCTTTCCTTCCAGGGAGCAAGCGTCTTTCAATTTCATGGCTTCAGTCATATCCACAATGATTTTGGAGCCTAAGAAAATAAAATATGTCACTGTTTTCACTTTTCCCCCTTCTGTTTGCCATTAAGTGATGGGACCAGATCCCATGATCTTAGTTTTTGAATGTTGAGTTTTAAGCCAATTTTTCACTTTCCTTTTTCACTTCCATCAAGAGGCTCATTGATTCTTCTTTACTTCCTGACATTAAAGTGGTATCATCTACATATCTGTGGTTGTCGATATTTCTCCTAGAAATCTTGATTCCAGCTTGTGGTTCATCCAGCCTGGCATTTCTCATGATGTACTCTGCATAAAAGTTAAATAAACAGGGTGACAATATGCAGCCTTGTCATACTCCTTTCCCAGTTTTGAACTAGTCTGTTGTCCCATGTCCAATTTTAACTGTTGCTCCTTGACCTGCATACAGGTTTCTCAGGAGATAGGTAAGGTGATCTGGTACTCTCATCTCTTTAAGAATTTTCTACAGTTTGTTGTGACCCACACAGTCAAAGGTTTATCATAGTCAAGGAAGCAGAAGATTTTTTTTCTGGAATTGCTTTCTCTATGATCCAAGGAATGCTGGAAATTTGATCTCTGGTTCCTCTACCTTTGCTAAACCCAGCTTGTACATCTGGAAGGTCTCAATTCACATACTGCTAAAACCTTACTTGAAGGATTTTCATCATAACCTTGTTAGCATGTGAAAAAAGAGAAGTTGTACAGTAGTTTGAACATTGTTTGGCATTGCCCTTCTTTGAGATTGAAATGAAAAGTAACCTTTACTATCCTGTGGCCACTGCTGAGTTTTCCAAAGTTGCTGATATATTGAGTGCAGCACTTTAAAAGCATCATCTTTAAGGATTTTAAAATAGTTCAGCTGAAATTTCATCACCTCCACTAGCTTTGTTCATAGGATGCTTCCTAAAGTCCACTTGACCTCACACTCTAAGTTTTCTGGCTTTAGGTGAGTGACCACACCATCATGGTTATACGGGTCATTAAGACCTTTATTTCTTAGTTCTTCTGTGTATTCTTGTCACTTCTTCTTACTGTTTTCTGCTTCTGTTGGGTCCTTTCCATTTTTCTGTCCTTTTCTCTGTCAATTCTTGCATGAAATGTTCCCTGGATAGCTCCAATCTTCTTGACGAGTTCTTTAGTCTTACACATTATGTTGCTTTCCTCTATTTATTTTCATTGTTCACTTAAAAATGACCTCGTGTCTCTCTTTGCTATTCTCTGGAACTCTGCATTCCATTGAATATATCTTTCCCTTTCTCCATTTATTTTTATTCATTTTCTTTCCTCAGCTATTTGTAAAGCCTCCTTAGACAACCATTTTGCCTTCTTACATTTCTTTTTCTTTGGGATGGTTTTGGTAACTGCCTCCTGTAAAATGTTATGAACATCAATCCATATTTCTTCAGGCACTCTGCCTACCAGATCTCATCCCTTGAATCTATTTTTGTGTATATGCACATGTTAATGCATACGTATGTGACAGTATACACACTTCAGAATTCACACAGTTAAGCCTTTAACCTGAACAGTTGTGGGACAGGCTGTGAAGTGAGTAGAAAACCGAAAGATACTAGCATCACAGCAATCAAAAAAAATCAATGCATTTTGGGGATCTAATATTTCCCAAACTATGGAGATTAAAGAAATTTAAAAAGAAATTAGTATTGGTTGGAGATAAAGGTCACTGCAGACCTTGGCATAAAAAAGAAAAAAATTAGTCTTCAAGAAATGTTGGAGACAATGCCCTCTGCTTTCATTTGTCTTGTAAAAGGTACTTATAGTTAAGTTTGGAGGGGGAATGAATAAAATTAAAAGTACATATTAGAAAGAAAAGTTAAAAGTGATTATTTGAGCATCTTTTTTAAAGAATTTAGAAAAAAAAAAAAGAACACAAGAAAACAAGCCTAAAGAAAACAGAGGAAGAAATGAAAAGAACAGAAATCAAAGAAATCAAAAGATAATTTGCAGCAGAAAAAATAAACAATGGTAAAAGTTGTTCTTTAAAGCTAAAACATTGATAAACTTATAGTGAGATTGATAAAGAAAAAAAAAAGAAGGAAAAAATGACCAGTATTAGGAATGAAAAATGAAAATATATTGCATGCTAAGTTGCTTCAGTCATGTCTGACTCTTTGTGACCCCTTGGACTGTAGCCCGCCAGACTCCTCTATCTTTGGGATACTCAATGCAAAAATATTGGAGTGGGTTTCCATGCCCTCCTATAGGGGATCTTCCTGATCTGGAGACTGAACTTACATCTTCTGTGTCTCCTACATTGGCAATGAGGATTCTTTACCACTCTATTCACCTGGGAAGCCTGAAAATATATTGCAGACACTAAAAAAGGAGGGTATTTTAAACACATCTGTGTTGTAAACTTGAACATTTTTATGAAATAAGGAATTTACAGATATAAGTATAGAAAAATTAATGTTAAAGAAATCTAATAATTGAAAGTTCAGTTCAGTTCAGTCGCTCAGTCATGTCCGACTCTCTGTGACCCCATGAATCGCAGCACGCCAGACCTCCCTGTCCATCACCAACTCCTGGAGTTCACTCAGACTCACATCCATTGAGTCAGTGATGCCATCCAGAAATCTCATCCTCTGTTGTCCCCTTCTCCTCCTGCCCCCAATCCCTCCCAGCATCAAAGTTTTTTCCAATGAGTCAACTCTTTGCATGAGGTGGCCAAAGTACTGGAGTTTCAGCCTTAGCATCATTCCTTCCAAAGAAATCCCAGGGCTGATCTCCTTCAGAATGGACTGGTTGGATCTCCTTGCAGTCCAAGGGACTCTCAAGAGTCTTCTCCAACATCACAGTTCAAAAGCATCAATTCTTCGGCGCTCAGCCTTCTTCACAGTCCAACTCTCACATCCATACATGACTACTGGAAAAACCATAGCCTTGACTAGACGGACCTTAGTCAGCAAAGTAGTATCTCTGCTTTTGAATGTGCTATCTAGGTTGGTCATAACTTTTCAGTAACCTACTGCAGTGATTCTGGAGCCCCTCAAAATAAAGTCTGACACTGTTTCCCCTGTTTCCCCATCTATTTCCCATGAAGTGATGGGACTGGATGCCATGATCTTCGTTTTCTGAATGTTGAGCTTTAAGCCAACTTTTTCACTCTCCACTTTCAGTTTCATCAAGAGGCTTTTTTAATAATTGAAAACTAATGAGCAAACTAAACTTTACAGATGGTGAAATATGAAAACTGTCTTACTGAGCTTAGGAACATAAGAAACAGACACAATTTCACTGCTTTAATCATAACTCTATTTAGTCTTATTTAGTATAGGTATAAATAAACAACCATCACTCTTTAGTGGAAGGACTAAAACTTTCAGTAATATAGATTAAATGATTGTCTACACAGAAATTACAAAACAATTCACAAATAAATTATAAGAAACAATAGAAGAATTTTGCAATATTTCAGGTCCAAGTCCAATAGCCACAAATGTATTCTGAAAACCAGAAACAAAGATACAATCATGGAAATGTTAGAAATTCACACAGCTGAGTAGATGTTGTCAACACTTCAGCCAGAGGAAAGCAACAGATACTGAGTCAAAGCAAATGGAGATGAAGCTGTGAGATAGTGGGGCCACCATTTTTCAAACCAAGGAAGGTAATGCAGCTGCCAGAAGCCAAGAATCAGTCAAGGCTTAGGCAAACTTCTCAGGAGAGGGACATCTCCTGAGCAGCCCATTTAAAATTTTCTCAGAATTATTCAGAGATGGTTCTTAACTCTAGTGTAGTTGCCAATAATGAAGATTTTCTCATCTCTTGCCTGCAGACAGCTTGGCAGGCTATGGTCCATGGGATTACAAAGAGTTGGATACAACTGAGCATGAAAGTATGCATATCAAATGCATTAAGATGCCTTTATTGTAAGATGAGGCACTCCATTATTGTGTGCACTAATAATAGTGATACATGCTAATCAAGCAGTGACACAATATTTTATTTTCAAATTCTGTTGAAATTTGGAATTTCAAATTTAGAATTCTGTTGTTTATTCATTGAAAGTGTTCTCTTAGACTTATTTGGTCACAGATTTTTTTTAAATATATAAATTTATTTATTTTAATTGGAGGTTAATTACTTTACAATATTGTAGTGGTTTTTGCCATACATCAATGTGAACCAGTCATGGGTGTCATGTGTTCCCCCATCCTGAACACCCCTCCCAGGTCCCTCCCCACCCCATCGCTCTGGGTTGTCCTAGAGCACTGGCTGTGAGTGCCCTACTTCATGCTTCAAACTTGCACTGGTCATCTACATTACATATGGTAATACACATATTTCAATGCTATTCTCTAAAATCATCCCTCCTAACCTTCTCCCACATAGTCCAAAAGTCTGTTATTTACATCTGCGTCTTTTTTGATGTTTTGTATCGTTTGTTGTCTTGTCGTTGTTATGCCTTTTCTAAATTCCATATATATGCATTGGTGTTATATATGCATTACTGTATTGATATTTCTCTTTCTGGTTTACCTCACTTTGTATAATAGGCTCCAGTTTCTTACACCTCATTAGAACTGACTCAAATGAGTGCTTTTTTATAGCTGAGTAATATTTCATTACTCAGCATTGTGCTTTGCTGGAGCAGCCATGAAAAGATACCCCATGTCCAAGGTAAGAGAAACCCAACTAAGATGATAGGTGTTGCAAGAGGGCATCAGAGGGCAAAAACACTGAAACCATACTCACAGAAAACTAGTCAATCTAATCATACTAGGACCACAGCCTTGTCTAACTCAATGAAACTAAGGCATGCCCATGGGGCCACCCAAGATTGGCGGGTCATGGTGGAGAGGTCTGACAGAATGTGGTCCACTGGAGAAGGGAATGGCAAACCACTTCAGTATTCTTGCCTTGAGAACCCCATTAACAGCATGAAAAGGCAAAATGATAGGATACTGAAAGAGGAACTATCCAGGTGAGTAGGTGCCCAACATGCTACGAGAGATCAGTGGAGAAATAACTCCAGAAAGAATGAAGGGATGGAGCCAAAGCAAAATCAATACCCAGCTGTGGATGTGACTGATGATAGAAGCAAAGTCCAATGGTGTAAAGAGCAATATTGCATAGGAACCTGGAATGTCATGTCCATGAATCAAGGCAAATTGGAAGTGGTCAAACAGGAGATGGCAAGAGTGAACATTGACATTCTAGGAATCAGTGAACTAAAATGGTCTGGAATGGGTAAATTTCACTCAGATGACCATTATATCTACTATTGTGGGCAGGAATCCCTTAGAAGAAACGGAGTAGCCCTCATGGTCAACAAGAGTCCGAAATGCAGTACTTGGATGCAATCTCAAAAACGACAGAATGATCTCTGTTCATTTCCAAGGCAAACCATTCAATATCACAGTAATCCAAGTCTATGCCCCAACCAATAATGCTGAAGAAGCTGAAGTTAAGGCATTCTATGAAGACCTACAAAACCTTTTAGAACTAACATCCAAAAAAGATGTCATTTTTCATTATAGGAAATGGAATGTAAAAGTAGGAAGTCAAGAAACACCTGGAGTAACAGGCAAATTTGGCCTTGGAATATGGAATGAAGCAGGGTAAGGACTAATAGAGATTTGCCAAGAAAATTCATTGGTCATAGCAAAAACCCTCTTCCAACAACAGAAGAGAAGGCTCTACACATGGAAATCACCAGATCGTCAACACTGAAATCAGATTAATTTTATTCTTTGCAGCCAAAGATGGAGAAGCTCTATACAGTCAACAAAACAAGACCAGGAGCTGACTGTGGCTCAGATCCTTATTGCCAAATTCAGACTTAAATTGAAGAAAGTAGGGAAAACCACTAGACCATTCAAGTATGACCTAAATCAAATCCCTTATGACTATACATACAGTGGAAGTGAGAAAAAATTGATTTAAGTGACTAGACCTGATAGATGGAGTGCCTGATGAATTATGGAAGGAGGTTTGTGACATTGTACAGGAGACAGGGATCAAGACCATCCCCATGGAAAAGAAATGCAAAAAAGAAAAATGGCTGTCTGAGGAGGCTTTACAAATAGCTGTGAAAAGAAGAGAAGTGAAAAGCAAAGGAGAAAAGGAAAGATACAAGCATCTGAATGCAGAGTTCCAAAGAAGAGCAAGAAGAGATAAGAAAGCCTTCCTCAACGATCAATGAAAAGAAATAGAGGACAAGAAAAGAATGGGAAAGGCTAGAGATCTCTTCAAGAAAATTAGGGATACCAAAAGAACATTTCATGCAAAGATGGGCTTGATAAAGGACAGAAATGGTATGGACCTAACAAAAGCAGAAGATATTAAGAAGAGGTGGCAAGAATACACAGAAGAGCTGTACAAAAAAGATCTTCATGACCCAGATAATCACGATGGTGTGATCACTCACCTAGAGCCAGACATCCTGGAATGTGAAGTCAAGTGGGCCTTAGAAAGCATTACTACAAACAAAGCTAGTGGAGGTGATGGAATTCCAGTTGAGCTGTTTCAAATCCTGAAAGATGATGCTGTGAAAGTGCTGCACTCAATATGCCAGCAAATTTGGAAAACTCAGTAATGGCCACAGGACTGGAAAAGGTCACTTTTCATTCCAATCCCAAAGAAAGGGAATGCCAAAGAATGATCAAACTATGGCACAATTGCACTCATCTTACACACTAGTAAACTAATGCGCATAATTCTCCAAGCCAGGCTTCAGCAATACGTGAACTGTGAACTTCCATATGTTCAAGCTGGTTTTAGAAAAAGCAGAGGAACCAGAGATCAAATTGCCAACATTCGCTGGATTATGGAAAAAGCAAGAGAGTTCCAGAAAAACATCTATTGCTGCTTTATTGACTATGCCAAAGCCTTTGACTATGTGGATCACAATAAACTGTGGAAAGTTCTTCAAGAGATGGGAATACCAGACCACCTGACCTGCCTCTTGAGAAATCTGTATGCAGGTAAGGAAGCAGCAGTTAGAACTGGACATGGAACAACAGACTGGTTCCAAATAGGAAAAGGAGTACATCAAGGCTGTATATTGTCACCCTGCTCTTTTAACTTATATGCAGAGTACATCATGAGAAACCCTGGGCTGGAAGAAGCACAAGCTGGAGTCAAGATTACCAGGAGAAATATCAATAACCTCAGATATGCAGATGACACCCTTATGGCAGAAAGTGAAGAGGATCTAAAAAGCCTCTTGATGAAAGTGAAAGTGGAGAGTGAAAAAGTTGGCCTAAAGCTCAACATTCAGAAAATGAAGATCATGGCATCTGGTCCCATCACTTCATGGGAAATAAATGGGGAAACACTGGAAACGGTGTCAGACTTTATTTTGGGGGCTCCAAAATCACTGCAGATGGTGGCTACAGCCATGAAATTAAAAGATGGTTATTCCTTAGAAAAAAAGTTATGACCAACCTAGATAACATATTGAAAAGCAGAGACATTACTTTGCCAACAAAGGTCTGTCTAGTCAACGCTATGGTTTTTCCAGTGGTCATGTATGGATGCGAGAGTTGGACTGTGAAGAAGGCTGAGCACTTAGGAATGATGCTTTTGAACTGTGATGTTGGAGAAAACTCTTGAGAGTCCCTTGGACTGCAAGGAGATCCAACCAGTCTATTCTGAAGGAGATCAGCTGTGGGATTTCTTTGGAAGGAATGATGCTGAAGCTGAAACTCCAGTACTTTGGCCATCTCATGCAAAAAAATTGACTCATTGGAAAAGACTCTGATGCTGGGAGTGATTGGGGGTAGGAAGAGTAGGGCACGACAGAGGATGAGATGGTTGGATGGTATCACTGACTCGATGGACATGAGTCTGAGTGAACTCCGCGAGTTGGCCATGGACAGGGATGCCTGACGTGATGTGATTCTTGCGGTCGCAGAGTTGGACACGGCTAAGTGACTGAACTGAACTGAACTTAATATTCCATTGTGTATATGTACCACAACTTGCTTATCCATTCGTCTGCTGATGGACGTTTAGCTTGCTTCCATATCCTAGCTATTGTAAACAGTTTTTCACAGATTTTTGAAAAAAATGTATCACACTTGTCCATATCTGAAACTAAAAAATATAAGGAATGAAAATTGGTAAGTATTCCTAGAACTTGCTCACATTTGGAGGCCAACTTTTTGTATCAGTTTTCAACTTGGCAATGTCCTCTGTGTTTCTGCAGATAGTGTCATAACATGGGGCTTTTCTGATGGCTCAGATGGTAAAGACTCTCTCTGCAACTCAGGACACCTGTGTTTGAACCCTGGGCTGGGAAAATATCCTGGTGGAGAGCATGGCAACCCACTCCAGTAATCTTGCCTGGAGAATTCTATGGACAGATGAGCCTGGCAGATTACATACAGCCCACGGGGTGGCAAAGTTTCAGACATGACTGTGACTAATACTTTTACCTTTCATTATAACATATTCTATTAAAAACACTGTGGGGGGAAAAAAAAGTGTTAGTCTCTCAGTTGTGTCCTACTCTTTGCAACACCATGGACTGTAGCCTGCCAGGCTCCACTGTCCATGGGATTCTCCAGGCAAGAATACTTGTTTGGGTTGCCATTCTCTGCTCCAGGGAATCTTATGGACCCAGGAATGGAACCCAGGTCTCCTGCATTACAGGCAGATTCTTCACCATCTGAGCCACTATGGAACATAAGGAGCTAATCAATATTATGAAGGTAAAAGGTAGCCTGAAATGTCACACAAACTTAAGTTTGTTAATTAAAGATATCAGTTTTAAAAAAATTCTGTTTTATCTTATAGATAGGTCTCTCAGTCTTGGTACTCCTGACACTGTGAACTACTTTATGCTTGTTGTAGGGACCATCCTATGTCTTGTATTATGTTTAGGAGCATCCTCTGCCCTGATTCACTGTATGCCAGCCGCACCCCACCACAAGCTATAACAACTTTGAGAGACTTTCCAGACATTGTCCTCTGGACAACCAAATCACTCCCAGTTGAAAATCATTACCTTAGAGTAAAATCTCTGATGCAAAATGTTTTATTTTGCATCAGAGATATGAATAGAAAAAGTGCTGTAGCTTTCCTTAAAAGCATTCTGAGGTTTTCTTCCAAGTTACTAACATACAATTTTTGAGACTGATATTTTCTACTCAACTAATATACAGTTTTATTCTATCTTCACTGACTCATGTATCATGAGATATTAAATAGCTTTGTTCAAAATCAGCATCAAATTTCTGACAAATTGATGTTTTCTGTCTTAATGATCATTTTACATGACTGATAAGTACATTAGTCATATCAGCACTTGTGTGCATGCTAAGTCACTTCAGTCATGTCTGACTCTTTGCAACCCCATGGACTGTAGCCCATCAGGCTCCTCTCTCCATGGAATTCTCCAGGCAAGAATACTGAAATGGGTTGCTATTCCCTACACCAGGGGATCTTCCTGACTCAGGGATCAAACTTGGGTGTCCTGCATTGCAGGCAGTTTCCTTACCATTTGAGCCACAAGGGAAGTCCTAACCTAGGAACAAATTCTTGGTGTGCAACTCTTCCAATCAAAGCTCACAGGCAATAAGTAAAGCACAATGGTAACTTGCTGACATATGTTGATTAAAATTGAAATTTTGCAAGTTTAAATTTAATTTCATGTAACTTGGATTGTGTGGATCACAACAAACTGTGAAAAATTCTTAAAGAAATGAGAATACCAGACCACCTGACCTCCCTCCTGTGAAATCTGTATACAGGTCAAGAAGCAACAGTTAGAACTAGACATGGAACAACAGACTGGTTCCAAATCAGGAAAGGAGTACGTCAAGGCTGTATATTGTCACCCTGCTTATTTAACTTTATATGCAGAGTATATCATGTGAAATGACATGCTGGTTGAAGCACAAGCTGGAATCAAGATTGTCAGGAGAAATATCAATAACCTTGGATATGCAGATGACACTACCCTTATTGCAGAAAGCGAAGAAGAACCAAAGAGCCTCTTGATGAAAGTGAAAGAGGAGAGTGAAAAAGTTGGCTTAAAACTCGACATTCAAAAAATGAAGATCATGGCATCTGGTCCCATCACTTCATGGCAAATAGATGGGGAAACATTGGAAACGGTGACAGACTTTATTATCTTGGGCTCCAGAATCACTGCAGATGGTGACTGCAGCCATGAAATTAAAAGATGCTAGCTCCTTGAAAGGAAACTTATGGCCAACTGAGACAGCATATTAAAAAGCAGAAACATTACTTTGTCAACAAAGGCCCATCTAGTTAAAGCTATGGTATTTCCAGTAGTCATGTATGGATGTGATAGTTGGATATTAAAGAAAACTGAATGTCAAAGAATTGATGCTTTTGAACTGCAATGTTGGAGAAGACACTTAAGAGTCCCTTGGACTGCAAGGTGATCCAACCAGTCCATCCTAAAGGAAATCAGTCCTGAATATCTATTGGAAGGACTGATGCTGAAGCTGAAACTCTAATACTTTGGGCACCTTATGGAAAAAACTGGCTCATTGGAAAAGACGCTGATGCTGGGAAACATTGAAGGTGGGAGGAGAAGGGGATGACAGAGGATGAGATGGATACATGGCATCACTGAATCAATGGGCATGAGTTTGGGTAAACTCCGGGAGTTGGTGATAGACAAGGAAGCCTGGTGTGCTGCAGTACATGGAGTCACAGAGGCAGACACGACTGAGTGACTGAACTGAACTTAACATTCGCGATATTTATTTCAGTTTTCTGCTAATGAAATCACAATTCTCTTGGCATTTTTCCAATTTTCTTCTATTAATGAAGAGGAAAAACTGAGAGTTATTTTGTCATTTACATTTATATCTAAGTAGCTCCAGATAATTGCAATAATAAAAATGTTTTAAGGACTTAAATTTCTCTACAAATTTTTAAAGGCCAGAAGTAAAATGGAAAAATAATACTTAGTCTGGACATTAACTGTACTTGTCAATGTGGAAAGCTCTGGGATGCTAGAATATCTAAGCAATGCATATGTATTTAGGTATTAAAAATCCTGGACTTTCCTCAGTTGCATGGCTACGTGAGAAACTGTGGAATTCTGGGATGACTAATCTCTTCAATCAGAGACATCTTGGGTGAGAGAATAAAGAGCATTGTGAGGAATACAGGATTAAAATTCCTGAAATACAAGAAGAAATGATGGCTATCTGCCCAGGATCAAAAGATTTGAATCACAAGAAGGAATGATGATTGTTGGCTCTAAAGAAGGAGAGCCACATTGAGCCTATCCTTCCTGAAGAGGGTTGAGAAGTCTAATACAGTGTTTGTTCAGAAAACAAAGTTTGTAATTAACAGAGTAGAACACAAAGAAGTGCCAATCAGCTCTACTCTAACCCAGCTTCATGCAATCCCTAATCAATTATTTAATGTAAGTGGCTTAAAATAACTGAAAGATTAAGATTATTCTCTGGGTTTGTAACTCTAAGGGATTGAATGAACTCTTTTCCATCTTACTAATGCAAAAGAAGTCAGTGTTAGAAATAATGGAAGAAGAGGCAAAATGTCCCCGAGGGTATAGAATATATGGCATTGGCTCTTGCCCAGGAAAAGGAAGGGCACTTGTGATGCCTGAAAGGATTTATGCGGGATGGAGCAAGAACTCAAACGTGGTTCAAATTAAGAGCATTCTAACTTCCTCTTCCCTTATGGCAGAAAGTGAAGAAGAACTTAAAAGCCTCTTGATGAAAGTGAAAGAGGAAAGCGAAATAGTTGGCTTAAAGCTCAACATTCAGAAAACTAAGATCATGACATCCAGTCCCATCACTTCATGGGAAATAGATGGGGAAACAGTGTCAGACTTTATTTTGGGGGGCTCCAAAATCACTGCAGATGGTGACTGCAACCATGAAATTAAAAGACGCTTACTCCTTGGAAGAAAAGTTATGACCAACCTAGATAGCACTTTCAAAAGCAGAGACATTACTTTGCTGACTAAGGTCCGTCTAGTCAAGGCTCTGGTTTTTCCTTGGTCATGTATGGATGTGAGAGTTGGACTGTGAGGAAGGCTAAGCAACGAAGAATTGATGCTTTTGAACTGTGATGTTGGAGAAGACTCTTGAGGGTCCCTTGGACTGCAAGGAGATCCAACCAGTCCATTCTGAAGGAGATCAGCCCCAGGATTTCTTTGGAAGGAATGATGCTAAAGCTGAAGCTCCAGTACTTTGGCCACCTCATGCGAAGAGTTGACTCATTGGAAAAGACTCTGATACTGGGAGGGATTGGGGGCAGGAGAGGAAGGGGATGACAGAGGATGAGATGGCTGTATGGCATCACAGACTCGAACGTGAATCTGAGTGAACTCCGGGAGATGGTGATGGACAGGGAGGCCTGGCGTGCTGTGATTCATGGGGTCGTAAAGAGTCGGGCATGACTGAGCAACTGAACTGAACTGAACTGAACTTCATCTTCACACAGTCTGGAGAATTAGAAACAACTTTTAACTTTTTTCTACAAAAAGTGTATTTATGTGTGTGTGTGCTTAGTCACTGAGTCATATCCAACTCTTTGTGACTATATGGACTGTAACCCACCAGGCCCCTTTGTCCATGGGATTATACAAGCAAGAATACTGGAGTGGGTTCCCATGCCCTCCTCCAGGGGATTGTCCCAATCCAGCAATTGAACCCAAGTCTCCCGCATTGCAGGCAGATTCTTTACCATCTGAGTCATTTTATTGGAGAACATTTATCTCTCCTTAAGTAAGTAAGTAAGTAAGTAAGTAAGTAAGTAAACTCGCTCAGTCGTGTCTGACTCTTTGCGACCCCATGGACTATAGCCTACCAGGTTCCTCCCTCCATGGGATTCTCCAGGCAAGAGTACTGGAGTGGGTTGCCATTGCCTTCTCCAGGGGATCTTCCCAACCCAGGGATTGAACCTGGGTCTCCTGCATTCCCTGGTCTCCTGCATTCCAGGCAGATGCTTTAACCTCTGAGCCACCAGGGAAGCCTCCTTAGAAAGTATATTTCTTTTCTACATGATAAAATAATATATATTTTACATTTCCATTTTAATATATTAATATTTTAATAATGTTGGCCATTATTAAATGCAAAAAAAGGCAAAATTGTTGTCTGAGGAGGCCTTAAAAATAGCTATGAAAAGAGAAGTGAAAGGCAAAAGACAAGAGCAAAGATACACCTATTTGAATGCAGAGTTCCAAAGAATAGCAAGGAGAGATAAGAAAGCATTTCTCAGGGGTCAATGCAAAATAGAGGAAAACAATAATATGGGAAAGACTAGAGATCTCTTCAAGAAAACTAGATATCCCAAGGGAACATTTCTTGCAAAGATAGGCACAATAAAGGACAGAAATAGTATGGACCTAACAGAAGCAGAAGATAGTAAGAAGAGGTGGCAAGAATATACAGACGAACTATACAAAAAAGATCTTCATGACACTGATAATTACTGGTGTGATCACTCAGCTAGAGCCAGACATCCTGGAATGGGAAGTCAAGTGGGCCTTAGGAAGCATCAATATGAACAAAGCTATTGGAGGTGATGGAATTCCAGCTGAGCTATTTCAAATCCTAAAAGATGATGCTGGAAAGTGCTGCGCTTAATATGCCAACAAATTTGGAAAACTCAGCAGTGGCTACAGGACAGAGAACGGTCAATTTTCATTTCAATCCCAAAGAAAGACAATGCCAAAGAATGCTCAAACTACTGCACAATTGCACTCATCTCACACATTAGCAAAGTAATCTTCAAAATTCTCCAAGCCAAGTTTCAACAGTGAACTGTGAACTTCCAGATGTTCAAGCTGGATTTAGAAAAGGAAGAGGAACCAGAGATCAAATTGCCAACATCTGCTGGATCATCAAAAAAGCAAGAGAGTTCCAGAAAAACATCTATTTCTGCTTTATTGACTACATCAAAGCCTTTGACTGTGTGGACCACCACTAACTGGAATTTTTTAAATAGATGGGACTTCCAGACCATCTGACCTGCCTCTTGAGAAGCCTGTATGCAGGTCAAGAAACAACAGTTAGAACTGGACAATTAGAACTGGACATGGAACAACAGACTGGTTCCAAGGCAGGAAAGGAGTACATCAAGGCTGTATATTGTCACCCTTGCTCCTTAGAAGAAAAATTATGACCAAGCTAGACAGCATATTACAAAGCAGAAACATTACTTTGCCAATAAAGGTCCGTCTAATCAAAGCTATGGTTTTTCCAATAGTCGTGTATGGATGTGAGAGTTGGACTATAAAGAAAGCTGGGCGCCAAAGAATTGATGCTTTTGAACTGTGGGGTTGGAGAAGATTCTTGAGAGTCCTTCAGACTGCATGGAGATCCAACCAGTCCATCCTAAAGGCAATCAGTCCTGAATATTTGTTGGAAGGACCGATACTGAAGCTGAAATTCCAACACTTCAGCTACCTGTTGTGAAGAACTGACTCATTTGAAAAGACCCTGATGCTGGAAAAGGTTGAAGGCATGAGAAGAGGGGGAGGGCAGAGGATGAGATGGTTTGATGGCATCACCGACTCAACAGACATGAGTTTGAATAAACTCCTAGAGTTGGTGATGGACAGGAAGGCCTGGCATGCTGCAGTCTATGCAGTGGCAAAGAGTCGGACACAACTGAGTGACTGAACTGAACTGAGCAAACGATCGATTTCTGACCTACTTTACATGCTGTGGAAATGAACTTAGCTTCTTGACATTGTAAATTAGGTATCTTGCTATATATGTTTGTGTTAAAAAATCTAATTTTGGTCCTTCAACCTGATGGCACGAGATTTTGTTTTAATATCTGACTTAATAATTTAGGGGACTTGAATATTCATACACTTCTCACAAAGCTTATTCACAGTAAATGTGGGCTCAAGATATTGTTTCCATATAGATTATTCCTCTGGAACACTGTTTGAACCAAAATAATTAAAAAATCTGCTCTTTTAATTTTAACATCACTATAATATAATAATATTAAGTGAAAAGATATTGGTAAAGACTAAGGAAATTATACTTTAATAGAAAACTTAGACAATCATAAGATAAATATTTTAAATGAGGTGTAAGGAATTCATTCCACTCTTCAATCTAGTTTTCTCCCCAGTATTAATTTGCCAGGGTTTGATTATTCATGTAATTTAAAAAGGGAAATTTTATGAATATAAAATTAAATTGGAGTATGTATCTTTTTACTTCTATAAATGACTTAGTGAAATGTACATTTTATTGTACTTCAATTATTGCACTTTTCTGGAAATATTTTAGTAGAACATTAATAGATTGTAGTCTGGCTTTAAGTTTTCTCCACCTCAGCAGACTAGAAGGTTAAATATCCTGTCTCTTATTTCCTAAAGATAATCAGAGAATAAGGCAACATGAAATTTTTCAGATACATTGCTTCTTCTTCCTTTTTAAAAGTAGGAATTCTAATGAATCCACTGAGAGGCTGTATTGAATCAGTGATCAAAACCAATGATAAATAGAAATATGGAAACGTTTTCCCTGCTTGTTATGTACTTTTGTACAAAAGATATCAAATTAATCTATATTGATGACTAGCATGTTGCTTACTCATCTTGTTAGTCTTTAAACATATCCTTATTCTTTATAGATGCTAACATTTTCTCTCCTTAGATTTTTAAATGTGGTAATGTTGTGTAATTTAAAAAAAAATTACAAATATTGCCAGATTTAAAAAATGTTATATAATTTTCTGAATATTGATCTGAGTAGTGAATACAAATGCTTATAGACTGTCAGAGCTAATTCCACAAAGAGTTTCTGTGGAAGAGCTCTAGGTTATTCCACATTTAAAAATAATTTTATATCTCTTTGAATTTCAGACTACTATGTTTTGGACCAAATGTTTACCTATTTATTTTCACCACCGTAGATTATTTTCTAGCTTCATCATTCTTTTATATTGATTAGTCATTTTTTTTTCTAACTTCATCAATTGCATATATTGATTAGTTAATATTTTGCTTAAAGAGGCATTTTTCAATTAATTAATTAAGTAATATTTCTATGGACTGATAGATTCTTATTTTATACCATAAATTGGGATGCACTATACTTTTGTATTTGCTGGCATACTGAGTGCAGCACTTTCAGAGCTTCATCTTTCAGGATTTGAAATAGATCAACTGGAATTCCATCACCTCCACTAGCTCTGTTTGTAGTGATGCTTTCTAAGGCCCACTTGTTTATAATAGCCACTCTATGTTTCCATGTCCTCTATGCAAAGAAATAGAGGAAAACAACAAGTGGGCCTTATAAACAGTGCTTCTTTACAGTGACTAAAGCTAAAAGCTACTCACCTCTTGTACTAATTATTTTATCTTGCTTCTCAGCAAATTTGTGAAGACTAGGCATGAAGCTAGGAAAATGGTTACAAACTCATAGTTATCAAAAGATTTTATTTAGTAAACAATGATTTTAGATTGAAAGTCATCTTCTGATTGCAAACATAAGCCCTTCCACAAATTTATTACATTTAGTTAAGATATTTTCACATCAATCTGTAAAGCTCAAATAAAAAATTAATTGAAATTCTCTCTAGAGTCTTCAGTTTGGCCAGTTATTATTACTAAGTTATCCAGTCTTAAAAACTGAGGATGATGACTGAGGTCCTAAAATATAAGCAGTCTAATATTCTTGTATAATACATTTTCTTTTTTATTGTGATAAAGATGATATATAATATCATATCAATTTTAGGTGTACAACACAATTACTTGATATTTTTATACACTGAGAAGTAACCACTACTAGGAGTCTCAATCAGTTCAGTCACTCAGTCGTGTGCAACTCTTTGTGACCCCATGGATTGCAGCACACCGGGGCTCCCTTTCCATCACCAACTCCCGGAGCTTACTCAAACTCATGTTCATTGAGTAGGTGATGCCATCCAACCACTTCATCCTCTGTCAACTCCTTCTCCTCCTGCATTCAATGTTTCCCAGCATCAGGGTCTTTTCAAATGAGCCAGCTCTTCGCACTAGGTGGCCCAAGTATTGGAGTTTCAGCTTCAATATTATGCCATCTAATGAATATTCAGGACTGATTTCCTTTACGATGGATGGGTTGGATCTCCTTGCAGTCTAAGGGATTCTCAAGAGTCTTCTCCAACATCACAGTTCAAAAGCATAAATTCTCTGCACTCAGCTTTCTTTATAGTCCAACTCTCACATCCATACATGACTCCTGGAAAAACTATAGCCTTGACTAGATGGACCTTTGTTGGTCAAGTAATGTCTCTGCTATTTAATATGCTGTCTAAGTTGGTCATAACTTTCCTTCCAAGGAGTAAGCGTCTTTTAATTTTATGGCTGCAGTCATCATTTGCAGTGATTTTGGAGTCCCCCCAAAAATAAAGTCTGACACTGTTTCCACTGTTTCCCTATTTATTTCCCATGAAATGATGGGACCAGATGCCATGATCTTCGTTTTCTGAATGTTGAGCTTTAAGCCAACTTTTTTGCTCTCCACTTTTACTTTCATCCAGAGGCTTTTTAGTTCCTCTTCACTGTCTGCCATAGGGTGGTGTTATCTGCATATCTGAGGTTATTGATATTTCTCCCAGTGATCTTAATTGCAGCTTGTGCTTCATCCAGCCTGGCACTTAGCATAATGTACTCTGCATACAAGTTTAATAAACAGGGTGACAATATACAGCCTTGATGTACTCCTTTCCCAATTTGGAGCTGGTCCATTGTTCCACGTCTGGTTCTAACTGTTGCTTCTTGCCCTGCGTGCAGGTTTCTCAGGAGGCAGGTAAGGTGACCTCTTTAAGAATTTTTTACAATTTGCTGTGATCCACACAGTCAAAGTCTTTAATAGTCAATGAAGTGTAAGTAGATGTTTTTCTGGAACTCTCTTGCTTTTTCTATGATCTAGTAGATGTTGGCAATCTGATCTCTGGTTCTTTTGCCTTTTCTGAATCCAACTTGAATGTCTGGAAGTTCTCAGTTCACATACTGTTGAAACTTCACTTGGATAATTTTCAGCATTACTTTGCTAGCATGTAAAATGAGTGCAATTGTGTGGTAGTTTGAATCTTCTTTGGAATTGCCTTTCTTTGGGATTGGAATGAAAACTGACATTTTCCAATACTGTGGCCACTGCTGAGTTTTCCAAATTTGCTGGTATATGGGTGCAGCACTTTCATGGCATCATTTTTAGGATTTGTTAAAGCTCAGCTGGAGATCCATTATCTACACTAGCTTTGTCCATAGTGACTCTATCTAAGGCCCACTTGAGTATAAAAAGTGATGTATAAGAGTGGTGTAATAGCTGATAAATAGTGTAATGTGTGCTAAGTCACACCAGTCATATCTGACTCTTTGCAACCCCCTGGACTATAGCCCACCAGACTACTCTGTCCATGGAATTCTCCAGGAAAAAATACTGGCATGGGTTGCTGTTCCTTTCTCCAGAGTATCTTCCCAACCCAGGGATTGAACCCATTTTACATCTCCTGCTTTGCCAGGTAGGTTCTTTACCACTAGGACCACCTGGAAAGTCCAATCAGTGAATACATCATATTAATAGAAAAAAAGGGACAAATATCACATGGTCATCTCTGTGCATGCAGAACAGTCATTTGACAAAATTCAACATCTTTATGTGAAAAAAAAATACTCCACAAACTAGAAGCAGTAGAGAATTTCCTCAATATCATAAATAATCTACTAAACCCTGCAGTCAACATTATATTTAATAATAAAGCACTAGATATTTTCCTCCAGAAATCAGGTACAAGATAAAGAAGTCCTCTCTAGTCACTTATACTCAAATTTGTACTGGAGGTTCTAGCAAGAGTAATTAGATAAGAAAAAGAAATAAAATGTACCCAAATAGTAAAGAAAAAACTAAAATTTTCTCCATTCACAGATGACATAATCTTGTATGTATAAAATCATAAGTAATTCACTAAAGCCATTTAGAACTAATAAGTGAATTCAGCTGCTGCAGTATACAAGATGAATATGTAAAAACTGAATTGTATTTCTACACATTGCAGTGAACAAGTTGAAAATGAAATTTAAAATATACTTTTAATTACAATAAGCCTCAAAAATAGCAAAATATTTGGGTATAAATTTAACAGAAGGAGCATAAGACTTGTAGACTGAAAAATACTAATTAAAAGAAAAATTTTACTAAGTTCTGAATAATCTTGTATCTCATGCTCATGGATTAGAAAACTTATTGCTAAGATGACAATATTCCACAAACTGATCTAGTATTGAACAGCATACATTTCAAAATTCTAGCTACCATATTTGGGCAGAAATTGACAAGCTAATTATAAAATTCACATGGAAGCTCAAGTAACCCAAATAACTAGATTTATCTTGGGGGGAAAATAACAAAATCAGAATATTTACGATTCTTGATTTCAAAATCTACTGCAAAGCTACAGTAATTAATATAGTCATGTGGTAGTGGGATGAAGATCGACATATAGGTCAATGGAATAGGTCTAAGAGTCCAGAAATTAATCTTTATATATTCCCTCTGTTGATTTTTACAAGGGTGCATATAATATAATGAATAATAAATTCTTTTCAACAAATGGTGCTGGGATAGCTGGTTATTAGCATACAAAAATTAAGCTGGATCCCTTCCTTATACCATACCAAAAGATAAAAACCTAAAATAAGAAAATAAACTAAACTTAATGTAGGGGCTAAATTATTAATCTCAGAAGAAAATATATGAATAAATCTTTGTAACTAAATATTAGACAATGGTTTCTTAGATATGAAACCAAAAGTACAAGCAACAAAGGAAATCAAACTACATCAAAATGAAAAATTTTATGTTGCAAATGATACCTCAAAAAAAGTAAATATACAATAATAAATATGTGGATAAACAAACTGTTATATCTGTTTGTGTTTGTGCTTAGTTGCTCCGTCGTGTCCAACTCTTGTCACCCCTAGACAGTAGCCTGCAATGCTCCTCTGTCCATGGGATTCTTCAGGCAAGAAAATTGGAGTGGGTTGCCATTTTTTTTTTCTCCAGGATCTTCCTGAGCTAGGAATCAAACCCAGGTCTCCTTCATTTAGGCAGATTCTTTACTGATTGAGTTAGAAGGGAAACCCACTGAGCTATGAATGAAACCCAAGCGCTATCCATACAAAAGAATATTATTCAGTAATAAAAGGAATGGTATGTATCTAACAGAAGCAGAAGATATTAAGAAGAGGTGGCAAGAATACACAGAAGAACTATACTAAAAAGATCTTCATAACTCAGATAATCATGAATGTGTGATCACTCACTTAGAGCCACACATCCAGAAATGTGAACTCAAGTGGTCTTTAGGAAGCATCACTACAACCAAAGCTAGTGGAGGTGACGGAATTCCAGTTGAGCTATTTCAAATCCTAAAAGATGATGCTGTGAAAGTGCTGCCTCAATATGCCAGCAAATTTTGAAAACTCAGCAGTGGCCACGGGACTGGTAAAGGTCAGTTTTCATTCCAATCCCAAAGAAAGACAATTCCAAACAAGATTCAAATTACCACACAGTTGCACTCATCTCACACGTTAGTAAAGTAATGCTCAAAATTCTCCGAGTGAGGCTTCAACAATACGTGAACTGAGAACTCCCAGATGTTCAAGCTGGATTTAGAGAAGGCAGAGGAACCAGAGATCAAATTGCCAACGTCTGTTGGATCTTTGAAAAAGCAAGAGAGTTCCAGAAAAGCATCTATTTCTGCTTTATTGACTATGCCAAAGACTTTGACAGTGAGGATTGCACCAAAATGTGGAAAATTCTTAAAGAGATGGGAATACTAGACTACCTTACCTGTCTTCTGATAAATCTGTATGCAGGTCAAGAAGCAACCTTTAGAACCAGACATGGAACACTGGACTGCTTCCAAATTGGGAAAGGAGTTCATCAACTATGTCTGATGTCACCCTGCTTATTTAAGTTATATGAAGACTAGATTGTGGTAAATGCCAGGCTGGATGAAGCACAAGCTGGAATCAAGATTGCCAGGAGAAATATCAGCAACCTCATATATGCAGATGACACCACCCTTATGGAAGAAAGTGAAGAGGATCTGAAAAGCTACTTGATGAATGTGAAAGAGGAGAGTGAAAATTTTGGCTTAAAACTCAATATCAGTAAGCAAAGATCATGGCATCTGGTCCCATCACTTCATGGCAAATAGATGGGGAAACATTGGAAACAGTGACAGACTTTATTTTCTTGGGCTCCAAAACCACTGGAGATGTGACGGCAGCCATTAAAGATGCCTGCTCCTTAGAAAAAAAAACTATGGCAAACTTAAACAGCGTATTAAAAAGCAGTGATGTTACTTTTCTGACAAAGGTCCATATAGTCAAAGCTATGGTTTTTGCAGTAGTCAGGTATGGATGTGAGTGTTGGCTCACAAAGAAAGCTGAGCCCTGAGGAATTGATGTTTTTGAACTGTGGTGTTGGAGAAGACTCTTGAGAATCCCTTGGACTGCAAGGAGATCAAATCAGTCTATCCTAAAGGAAATCAGTCCTGAAAATTCACTGGAAGGGCTGATGTTGAAGCTGAAGCTCCAATACTTTGGCCAACTGATGTGAATAACTGACTCCTTTGGAAAAAACCCTGATGCTGGGAAAGATTGAATGCAGTAGGAGAAGGGGACGACAGAGGTTGAGATGGTTGGATGGCATCACTGACTTGATAGACATGTTTGAGTGAGGTCCAGGAGTAGTTGATGGACAGGGAAGCCAGGCAAGCTGCAGTTCATGGGATTGCAGAGTCAGACACGACTGAGCAACTGAACTGACTGAATAAAATGAATGAGTTACTGATACATGTTACATCATGCATGAAATTTGGAAGCATTATGCTAAGTGAATGAAGCCAATTAAAAGAAATCACTTATTGTATGATTTCATTTATATGAAATGTCCAGATAAGGCAAATTAATGGAGATGAAAAAAGTAGATATTATTTCCAGGATTGGGGCAGGTATGGGAAGTGACTATAATGGATACAAGATAATGGGGTGTTCTATGTCTCTATTTTGTTAATGGTTACACTACTGAATTTCTACTTTCAATGGGTGAATTTTATGAGTTATATCTTAATAAAGATGTTACAAATGTCCTTTATAAATGCTTTAATATTTAAAGGCTCATTTCTGTTAATTAAAGAGAAAGTTATTCTTCAAATTTTTTTTCAGTTCTATTGAGTTATAATTGACATATATCACTGTATAAGTTTACAGCATAGTGAGTTGGCTTATAATATCCTGAAATGATTACTGAAATAAGTTAACATCCATCATCTTACATGCTTTTTTTTTTTAAAAAAAGTATGTTTTTCTCCTCTTAATGAGAATTTTAAGGATTTACTTTTTTAACGCCCTTGCTGCATATCATGTA
The DNA here is from genome assembly GCF_014754425.2 of Oryx dammah. Lineage (NCBI taxonomy): Eukaryota > Metazoa > Chordata > Mammalia > Artiodactyla > Bovidae > Oryx > Oryx dammah. The sequence continues at coordinate 1,190,130 of NW_024070208.1, read as the reverse complement.
GCTATGTTAGCTATAGCCATCATGTTGTATATATTATATCCCTGTTACTCACTTATCTTATATCTGAAAGTTTTTACGTTTTGACCACTATCCTCCAATTTCTCTTCCCTCAGCTTCAACCTCTATTAACCACAAATCTGATCTCTTTTTCTGATATTTTTTTCATAAATGTATTTTTTAATTATTCTACTTTGAGAAGATTGTAAAGGTAGTAGTCTGGCATATTCAGCCTGCAAAATACAACTACATTACATATTTCTCTTCAAACACTTTTATGTCTGAAAACATTTTCAGATATTGCTAGTTCAGTAGAAGGGATTTGGCAAGGCAAATATATCATTGGTGAGAGTTATGGAAATGACTACTTTGAAATATAGCAAAAGAACATAATTTCACAGGATGCTATTCAAGCTCAACATCATTTTCATGCATAAGTATCTCTTTGATAGCTTCCATACATAGCTTCTTTTTTGTTCAGACCAGCAAATCTGAACAAAATGATCAGTCCACATTTGTAAATTATAGGATAGATTAAAAAAGGTTTTTGAAACATATAATGGAAACTCTATTTATATTTCATAATTAACATAGTTATGTCAGTCTTGTAGCTCCACTAAAGCATGTAGATAAAAGAGTATTTTTCCATTTTTTAAACAGCTAATCATTTAAGCAAGTGAGTTCAATGAAAAAATTAAGAAAAAGAAAAGTTTGAGAAGTTTTATGATGAAAGTGACAAGCTAAAAGTTTAATTCTTTCATCACAGAAATGACTACCAGTGAAGATACAAATACAAATTAATTTGTGTATGTTTGGAAAACAACCAAAATTACATAGCTAAACATAAAGAAAACTGACATTTGAAAGACTGTGTGACAAAGAAGGGATCAGTATAGGTACTGAAGACTGATGAATATAATTAGAAGGTTAAATGGTGCAGATAAAAGACGGTAAGTTTTAAAGATAAATTTAATGAAATTTTGAAAGAAATTATCAGTGAAATTAACATTTAGAAATTCACTGATCAAATTTCTTAGCTGAACACTCAAGTCGTCTGCTACTTGATCCACACTCACCTCTTCAACTCTATCTCCTCTTTTCCCTATACTAACAGCAACAGCAGTCATAATGTTAACCACAACAACTGTTTGCAACTATAGAGCATTTTCTATATGCCATGAACTGTGACAAAATTCTATAAAAGATCATATTTTTGTCATTCTTGAAAAAAAAAACTGAGGTGAATATCATTATTTTCATTTTTCAAATTGGTAAAATTGAGGGGTGGAGAAGTTAAATGACTCAATCTAAGTTACACAGATAGTAAATGTCAGAGCTGAGTTCAAATCCAGCTTTTCTGATGCCAAAATCTGTGGCTTCTGGGACTTTTCAAGTATGTAGAACTATTTACAATTCCCTAAACAAGCCTTATTATTTCATTCCTTGCACAAACTTTTATTCTGCCTGTAATGTCTTTTCTTTATCGTTCACCTGATAGACTCTGAGACTTTCATCCTGCAAGGCTCAATCTAATGTGTGTTCTCTTCTGTTAAGCTTTCTTTCATTCAACCAAGTGGAATTTATATTTTCCTTTCTAATCCTTTAGCCCTGGTCAAAACTGCTAATGTGCCCTTACCTACTATAGAGCAATTATTTATATGCATGCCTGTCTGTAGCACAGTGGACGTTGCTAATTGAGTGAAGGGTAAATGAACAAATGCCTTTCCACCAAGAAATGTCATGTTATGGTGACTAGAAACATGAATTTCCTAATTTTAAATAGAAAGTTTTAAGAAAGGTAAAAGAAGGTCACAGAAAATTTATTCACATTAGTGGGAGGTTAATTCATTAGCATAATTCTCTTTTGCTGTATTTTATTGCAGATATTCTCCCTGTCACTTTGTCTAACTTCCTTCTCTCAACTTAGTATCAACTGTAGATTAAAGATAAGAATATTCTAAAATGGAAAAAACAAAAATATGTAAAAACTTTTACACATTTGTGAGGATATAAAAGACACTGTTTGTGTGAGACTAAACTTTGCCCATTTAAGATTAATACATTTGTGAGCTTGACTAGAAGAATGAATGAGCTAGCCAAAAACAAGGCTTAAGAAAAGAAAAGAAAAAATTACCCTAAGGGAACAAAGAGGCTTCATTTCAACACACGACAGTTGCTCCAATTACAATGTCCAATATTCAGAAGAGAGGGGTGGTTATGATAGCAGAGTTCTAGCACTCAGATAAATAACAATAGACTCTCTGTTGTCTTATTTGTGAGTCCTAGGTGGACTGAGGGTGGTAAATACAACCTGAAGAGGCAATTTCATGAAAATACTCTGATTCGTATCTGAAGTCCATGGGAGATATTTAGTAAGAGCCAAGTACTATAGTAACAAAAAGGTGGGAAAGGGGGAAGAGAGAGATTCCCTCCTCTTTGGTCGAAACTGAAACAGTTTTTCTGTTGTTATTATTGTTTTTGACTTTTTAAGGGATTCTAAAACAATCATAGTACTCAAGCAAGGATGTTACTATAAAGATGCAGAGTACCTGGTGGAGAAAGTAGCTAATGTTAGTGGACTTTAGTGAACATAGTGGACTCAAGACCTTAATGAAATTCAAGCTTTCATTGCCTGTGAGCATTAAAGCAGTTGCTATTCATGAAACCCTAGGTCTTATTTGGAGGGAGTACATTATCCAGGATTTTCAGAGATGGTGGGCATTAATAAAGAGATTTCAGGCTAAAAAGGGGGAAATATTTTGATTTTTGAATGCTATCTGTTTTATTGGGAGTGCCTCAAGAGAAAAACTAAAGAAAATAAGATGCCACGTGGAAGCAGAGTATATTTATTTTGTGGACAATGGGCACCTAAAATAATGGTGTGGAGAATGGAGGGGAGATAGCAGTTCTGACCAAGAGCAGGTAACTACTGATGATGCCATGTGATACATGAACTACTGTGATAACATGAATGTGGATTGAAGAGATACTAATTTTGCCTTTCCTTTCTCAGCATTCTGCATGTATTATTAATAATTATCATTTGATCTCAGAAAGAGGTTGCATGTCTGGTTATTTTAGTGCAAGCTGTACAATTAAAAGTCTATAGACAGATTTACTTTAATAATAATAGTAATAAATCTTTGCCATTTAACATCTATTTTATTGATACATTCATTAATTGTGGCAACAACTTTCTTATTGAAGGAATTTGACCTAAACTCTCCTTCCTCCCATACTTCCTCCCTCCATACTCTCCCTTTCTAAAAGGAATGAAGTGTTAGATCACGATGTGAAAAGCTAGAGTAAACAGCTTTAGAAAGTAGTCAGTTGTTAAGTTCCAACCAAAGCATTATTATGTCTTTAGGTCTCAGGATCCTAACCCTGCTGAATTTATTGTTTACTTTAGAATAGTGATAGCAATCAAGCAATAAATTTAGGTGAAAGGAGAGAAATATCTTAAAATATTTCCATCTTATCTTTTTAGATAATTAGATGTTCAAAAGTAAAATGTAGGTAAAAGACAAATAAGTGGCACATCATGTTCTTAAGAGGTTATATTGAAAACCAAGCACTTTCAAGTTACTGAAACCTAATGATTTATTCAGTGGTTCATTCTGGCTTGAAAGCATCTCAAATTGGTAAGCACTTAATTCACATCTTAGATAATCTGCTTGTCCAAAGATATTATCAAAAATGAATGGTACTGTATGAATGGGAAAAAAGAATCTCTGTAATATGATAATAGTGATTTTCAGTATTAGGAGCCAGAATTAACTAATATCTGAAATTCATGAGACCACAAGGATAGAAGTGCATTATTTTTTATTGCCTTTGGGTTGGGTGCCTGTGTCTTGCTCATGCTCTTCATCATTTTCCTATGTCAAATTTTGTATGCTTTAAAAGTGAGTTCAGATGGATTGCTGATTAAAAGGCAGGCTGAAAAATATGGAAGCACAATATTTATTCCATTAGGTGATGTTTTATTTTGTTGTCTTCTTTTTTTTTTCAAATAAACAGTAATTATTTTTCATAATTGGTTACATGTAAATTTCAGATGATTTTGTCCTCTTCAAAACACACAGTCTTAGAGAAAAGTTAAAGAAAACTTAGAGAAAAGTTAAATATATTGTGCAAATAGCATTATTATCCTGATCCATTTAAAGTTAATTGGTATACGGTTCTCTATTATCCTAAATAGGCTAGAGCATACTTTCTAAAAACAGAGACTTTCTCCTACAGAGCCCCAAAACAACCAACAAATCAGGAAATTAAAAACAGCATATTACTACTATCTGACAATCAGATCCTAGTCAATGTTCACCACCTGTATCAGTAATAAGTTTTATATCAAAAGAGCAATTTTTAGCTCATATGTAGTATTTAGTTATCATGTCACCTTAGTCCCCTCAGTCTGGAGCAGTTACTTAATATTTTCATTATTTTCACAAGATTGACACATCTGGAGATATCACACCACTTTGTACTAATCGTCTTCAGCTTGGGATTCTCTGATGCTTCCTCATGATTCACTTCAGCAGGTTACGCATCTTTGGCAGAGTAACCCAGAAATAATGTTGTATAGAATCACATAGTACATGATTTGTTTCATTACTGGTGATAGTGATGTTTCCTTGATAAAGGTGGCTCTGCCAGGCTTTTCTTCCCTTAGAAATTAAAAAGTCCTTTGAGGGGAGATACATGATCCTATGTAAATAGCCCATTGTTCACCCAACATTTAATTTATTCACTTACTTATTTCTATTAGTAAGCACTGTCAGATTCCTATTTTATTCAATGAGTAGTAATTCATTCTATGACTATTCCTCCTGATACTCAAAATTTCCTATATTCCGTCAGTTCTTTAGGATGTGGGCTTCTTTTGTTGTTGTTTGTTTTGTTTTTGTCCTTTTGTAATTTCCAATCACTCTCTGAGCACATTCTTATTTTCAAGTACAATAATTTGCTCCAAATTCATCTTATACATGTTCTGCCCTAACTCTGACATTTAGCCAACTTTTCAGAAGCCCTCATTTACAATGAGCAGGACACTGAACCCCTTCGCTAGTGTGTGTGTTCACCACATTTCACCCAAGCTCTGAAACCCTGTTCTGGACTGTCCCTACTCTTGTCTGTGGGAACCCTCCTTACTTTCTTGGGGTCCCATATCCTGCAGAGGACCATTCTGTCCCCCATGTCCTTCTCATTCCTCTGGGGCCCCACATTCCACCCTGGGGCTGCTCCCTGTGCGAACAGCCTCTGCACCATGCTGGGCCCTTCTCTCTGGCTCAGGACCACTCCCACTCCAGCCTCTGCCCTGGAGGCCCTCCTTGCTGCCCTCAAACTCCAACATCTGCTCTGGCCTACGGGGATTCCCTAGTCCCCTCCTTCTGGACTGTGGGTGCCTTCATGCCTGGCTGCTTCCAAAAGGGTTTAGGGTGAGTTGAAAAATAAAAGAGGTTTGTTTTTTTTTTTTTTTTAAGATTAAAGTTAAATTAAAGAAGCATACTTTAATGATAAATACTAGGTTTATAGATGCTCTTTTAGAAATCAAAATCGCCTATTGACCATCAGTTAGAACACAAAACACAGATGATTCCCCACTTTCTACTACACACTGCCAAATATAAACTGCCATTGCAGATCTCCTCTGCTTTGAACTAGAGACCCACATACCTAACTGCCTTCCCTAACTCTCCTCCTTGATGTCTTAAGGGAATGTCCAGTTACCAACCAAAATCCAGCCTGCTTCTCTGCAATGTCCCACATCTTCCTCTCTCAGTGATACTTCCATTGAATCATTAATGAAATCCAGAAATCTATTGATCAACCATGCTGCTTTTTGCTCCCTCTCTTTCACATACAGTCTATATACTGCTCCTAAGATCCTCCTCACATGTATTTGCTTTTGTTTTTCAGTCACTAAGTCATGTCCAAATCTTTGCAAACCCATGGACTGCAGCATGCCAGGCTTCTCTGTCTTTCACTGTCTCCTAGAGTTTGCTCAAATTCATGTCCATCGAGTCAGTGACACTATCTAAACATCTATCCTCTACCAAACGCTTCTCTTTTTTTCTCCTCATTAAATGGGTACTCTAAATCTCTATGTCTATATATAGATAGCTTAAATTTATTCAGTTCTGCCTATCTCATTTTATACCACTCTATCCTTAGGCAGTCACCTTTTCCCTCAAGTACTAAAATGCCCTCCTAAGTGCTCTCTCTGTACTTGCTCATGCCTGTGACAATCTATTCTACACATCACAGCAGAGAAACACTTTCAAAATCCAATTGGATTATACCCAGCATGCACCCTTCCTCTACTATCTGTGGCTTCCCATTGTTCTTGAGATTAAAAACAGTGTCTTGGAGTTACAAGGCAATGGTGATTCAGATGGTAAAGGATCTGCACACCATGTGGGAGGCCTGGGGTTTGATCCCTGGGTTGGGAAGATCCCCTGGAGAAGGGAATGGCAACTCACTCCAGTATCTTAGCCTTGAGAATTATGTAGACAGTGGAGCATGGCACTCTACAGTCCATGGGGTCACATAGACCTGGACACAACTGAGGGACTAACACTTTCACTACAAGACAATAGAGGGCTGGCTTCTCTCTACCTCTTCACCATCATCCTTCCCCATATTCCTTCCAGCTCTCTGTCATACACCTTTCTTTTCTGTCAATTCTTTGAATGTTCCCTGCTCCCTTAACACAGAACCTTTCCAAATGCTCTTCCCTATGCCTGAATGGTCCTATGCTATGTACAGACAAACAGTACTGTTTAGCTAACTCCACCTCCTCCCTCAGATCCCAGTTTAATCATTACTTCCTCAAGGAAGCATCTCTTACTTTTTGATACTTTCACTCATCTTATTTGATGTTTTCCTACTATCATGAAGCTTTACCTCTGAGCACAAAGCTCCACTTATATTTATTTGTGCTTGGTTGGTGTACGATGACCCTCTACCCTAAACTCTAAGCTCCATGACTATTTATTTGTTTGTTTATTACCTTGTTTACCATTATACTTCAGAATCTAGTAAGCCTTCAATATAGATTTTCTAAAACAGGTGAATGAATAATTCATAGTTACTTTACCATGGATGAGAGTCTGTGAGTTATTTCCTTCTTCCTTTCCCACAGAGCTATCCCCCTGAAGCTTTCTGAAGCCTACTTCACTGCTTTATTGCTTGTTATTACTAGGATTCTTGAGGCTGGTCCCTTTCTGTAACATCTTTCAAACATTGACGCACACTGCCTCTGCCCATCTTTAATTTGTAAAATTTCCAATGATAAAAAGAGAATGTCATGGGAAAATTAATAATGATAAATAATCATGTCTTAAATTGATATTACTTACCATCAACCTTTGTTCATTATCTTAGTGGTAAAATGATTACAATAGGCAGACTATTACATCAATATAATGTGCAGTAACATCAATGCAACAGTATAGCCAACACTATTCATTCGGCACAGAGAAAGAAAAGATAGTTAAAACAATTGATGATAGTTAAAACACTTCAACATTCTTTTATTTTCATTTGGCAAGGGTGTTCAAGATGTAAACAATTCCTTGTAATTTCCCAGTATGATCTGCCATGCTTAAGGCAGCAAATAATTGAATGAAGACTATGATTAGCTTAGTAAGAACTCAGGATAAAATTTATGGATGTCATAGTTTGACAGTTATTAACAAAGTGACTCCTTTTGTCTGTAGGAATGTTTGTTTTTCATGACAAGTGTATTATCTCAGTGTTGTTTAATATTTCCTGAGAGAATTTGTGGGTGTGATGTGTTTTGAGGCCTATACTGTGCTGGAATCTGTCTTCCTTTTCTTGTTATGTTGGTGGCTGTCATTTTAGTTTTATATGAGTTTTGCATATCTGACATAGTACTAAAGTTTATTTGATAAATTATTCATATTCTATAATCTCTAAAGGAAAGGGTATAATCTAAACTCAGTATGAGAATCTTTGAGCACAAAACAACTCTTACATCAGAGGAGATCAAAGTATTTTGTCTTGAGATTAGAACAGACATGCCTCAATGTTTCATTGACTTTGTTTCTATTATATGAGCAAAACATGTACTGTCACATTTTTGTTATAAAATATTACGGGATAGTATAATTGATATGATGCTATCATTTTATGCACAAAATATTTTGGACAAAGTAATGTGATGTTATGTAAGAACATGTCAAACTCTTCTATTAGAACTTATATGAAAACTGAGCATTTCTATATTTGTACCATTTTAACCAATTAAGTTTTGGTATTATATTATTGTTGATTCTTTCTTCAACAGTAGCACTTAGTTCACAAATATCTGTTAAATTCTCACTATACCCTAGTTAGGGAAGCCTGGTGTGCTGTAGTATATGGAGTCACAAAGAGTCAGACACGACTGACTGAGAGACTGAACAACAAAAACACTAGTCATTATCATAATTCTTAGGATATAGAAACACATGGGATGTAACATTTGACCTCAAAGGTCTCACAGATGCTGGAATCATACCAAACCCTGCAGATCAAATTCTGGTTCAGTCACTTACTAGATATGCCAAATTATTCCATTTTTCTAAATACTGGTTTTTTATGAAATGGAGATACTAATAATATGTACTTTATAAAACTATTGTGAGAATTAAATGAGATAATTTTAAGCACTTTCTATGATGTTTGAAATATAGCAGGTATTCAATAAATATCAGTCTCTATTGCTATCATTATTTTCAGAAATATCATTATCATTATTTACCATCTGTAGATTCAAAAGTATTTCAAGGAGTGCACTTATAAAAAAAAGTCCATTTCATGAGTAGGTCTCTTATTCGTTACCTCTGTTTATGGAGTTGAGTTGAAGAATGAATGAAGCAACATAATTGTCAGCCACAGCACAGCAGGTATGACTTTAGGGATTCTAGAAAGGCCAGAAAATCTTCCAAAACATCACCTAAAATAAAGTATACAGAAATATGATTTAACTGTAAATATTTCCTAGAAAAATAACAACTGACTGCTTAGTTGTAGCAGAAGATTATTTTAATGGTCCTTTTTTAATGTCCTAAGGCTTAAATTCTGGAGAAGGCAATGGCACCCCACTCCAGTACTGTTGCCTGGATAATCCCATAGATGGAGGAATCTGGTAGGCTGCAGTCCATGGGGTCACTAAGAGTCAGATATGACTGACTTTCACTTTCACTTTCACTTTTCACTTTCATTCATTGGCGAAGGAAATGGCAACCCACTCCAGTGTTTTTGTCTGGAGAATCCCAGGGACAGGGGAACCTGGTGGGCTGCCGTCTATGGGGTTGCACAGAGTTGGACACGACTGAAGTGACTTAGCAGCAGCAGCAAGGCTTAAATTCATGGTATATATTTATTAAAAATTGAGTAAGAGATTCATTTAAATTCATTTTCTTAATTTAGTAAAAAAAAAAAAACACGTTTTAATTTAAAATATACTTAAAAAAATTGATGTGAAGGAAGGGCATGACTCTTGAGAATTGGAAAATTTTAAATGGGAGTGATTTTTTACAAGAAACGTCTAGTAGAGTCTATGGTTTTCCCAGTGGTCATGTATGGGTGCGAGAGTTGAACTGTGAAGAAAGTTGAGCACTGAAGAATAGACGCTTTTCAACTGTGGTGTTGAAGAAGACTCTTGAGAGTCCCTTGGACTGCAAGGAGATCCAACTAGTCCATTCAAAAGGAGATCAGCCCTGGGTGTTCTTTGGAAAGAATGATGCTAAAGCTGAAACTCCAGTGCTTTGGCCACCTCATTCGAAGAGTTGACTCATTGGAAAAGAGTCTGATGCTGGGAGGGATTGGGGACAGGAGGAGAAGAGGATGACAGATGATGAGATGGCTGGATGGCATCACTGACTCAATGGACGTGAGTTTGAGTGAACTCCGGGAGTTGGTGATGGACAGGCGGGCCTGGTGTGCTGAGATTCATGCGGTCGCAAAGAGTCGGACACGACTGAGCTACTGAACTGAACTGAACTATGGAAAATAACTAGAGATGCTGAGAATTATGGTAGGCTTCCAGGATATAAATATTTTAAATAGTCCTAGTACTAAAAAAAACCGTACCTTTTGTCTACATTAACACTATTTTGCTACTATACTGTCTTCATTAACATGACCAAACTTTTTCCTGGAATTTCTTGCTCAGATAAGTGGCTTGATTGTTCATTACTGAAACTTTCTGAATGACCTATCAACTCTTCAAAGGAAAACTAATACACAGTTTGGGCTCTAAGATTTTCTGAATCAGTGGACTCAAAATCCTAATCTTGCTGATTCCACCATTCCTGGTTTATTGTATCATTATTTTAGCCTAGTCCTAAGCAAGTCCTCCACCCTGTTAGAACTGTCTTTAGAACTGCCTCCATGATTCCCTTCACTGAAACTTGGCTTTCTCCTAATGTTACAAATTCCTTTGTATTTCAAGCTCTTCTCTTGGATTCATTGCATTGTTCAGGCAGTATATTATTTACAGTGTTCATACTTTTTTTCAAGATAATTGTTGACATTTTCCATTTCTATGTATCTCTTTTCAACTTTCGGCTCAAATTCACCTTGTTCCCTGCCAGCTTGAGTTTCAAATCCACTCCACTCCCTTCCCTGGTAGCTCGGCTGTTAAAAAATCAGCCTGCAATGCAGGAGACCCCAGATAGATTCCTGGATCGGGAAGATCCCATGACGGAGGGATAGGCTATCCACTCCAGCTTTCTTGGGCTTCCCTTGTGGCTCAGAGGGTAAAGAATCTGCCTGCAATGCGGGAGACCTGGGTTTGATCCCTGGGTTGGAATGTCCCTGGGAGGAGGGCATGGCAACCCACTCCAGTATTCTGACCTGAGGAATTCCATGGACAGAGGAGCCTGGAAGTGAGAGGGTAACAGGCAGGAAATCTAGGGATCTCCAAATGGAGAAAATAGGCTGCAAGTGTCAGACATTTTTTATCTCTCTTTTAAGTGGCAGGAGGAAACAAACTACAGGTGTTAGATCTTTTCCCCTTCTCTATACAACTTGAAAAAGGAAGTTTCCCTTAAAATTCTGTGTTGCCGTGATGACACCTGGTTCCACCTGAACTTAACTTTTCACAAACCTTAAGCAAACAAATGCATTTTACTAATGTTTTTATGTTTTTATTAAGCTATGCTAAAGAGCTATATATTTACCCTAGACTCTGTCTTTCTTCAAGTCAGTTCCACTTAAGGCTCAGAACAGATAAGGGCTCAACAAACCAGTTGTATGACTCATAAAATTGTTCTCCTAATCTATGTTAATGAAACTATATATTTGCTTGAAAACCTATCTTTCTCAAGATTCATGTCAATCGTTTTATGGCCTGGGATGACTAACTTTGTGCCAGTGTTATCTCAAAACACATGTTGTGGGTCAGAGGCCTGTACCACTGAATTTTGGGACATTTCCTTTCTCTAATTAGCAGCCTGCTGATAGGTACATAACATACTGCTAAAGGCTAGCAGGGAGGCACTATTTATTCCCCCTTCTGATGTCTATGTCAGAAGATTTTTCTATCTCTTTTATATTTTCAGTTCAGTTCAGTTCAGTCACTCAGTCATATCTGACTCTTTGCAATCCTACTGACTGCAGCACGCCAGGCCTCCCTGTCCATCACCAACTCCCAGAGCTTACTCAAATTCATGTCCATTGAGTCAGTGATGCCATCCAACCATCTCTGCCATCCACTTCTCCTCCTATCTTCAATCTTTCCTAGCATCAGGGTCTTTCCAAATTCTTCAAATCTGGTGGTCAAAATATTGGAGTTTTCAGCTTCAGCATCAGTCCTTCCAATGAATGTTTAGCACCGATTTCCTTTAGGATGGACCGCTTAGATATCTTTGCAGTCCAAGGGACTCTCAAGAATCTTATCTAACACCACAGTTCAGAAACATCAGTTCTTCAGCACTCAGTTTTCTTTATAGTCCAAATATCACATTCATACATGACTACTGGAAAAACCTTTACTAGTCAGATCTCCATTGGCAAAGTAATGTCTCTATTTTTAGTATGCTGTTTAAGTTTGTCATAGTTTTTTTTCAAGGAGCAAGTGTCTTTTAATTTCATGGCTGCAGTCACCATCTGCAGTGATTTGGGGGCCCAAGAACATAAAGCAGAGACATTACTTTGCCAACAAATGTCCATCTAGTCAAGGCTATGGTATTTTCAGTGGTCATGTATGGATGTGAGAGTTGGACTGTGAAGAAAGCTGAGCACTGAAGAATTGATGCTTTTGAACTGTGGTGTTGGAGAAGACTCTTGAGAGTCCCTTGGACTGCAAGGAGATCCAACCAGTCCCTTCTGAAGGAGATCAGCCCTGGGCTTTCTTTGGAGGGAATGATTATGAAGCTGAAACTCCAGTATTTTGTTCACCTCATGTGAAGAGTTGACTCATTGGAAAAGACTCTGATGCTGGGAGGGATTGGAGAAAGGAGGAGAAGGGGATGACAGAGGATGAGATGGCTAGATGGCATCACTGACTCGTTGGACGTGAGTCTGAGTGAACTTCAGGAGTTGGTGATGGGCAGAGAGGACTGGCATGCTGCAATTCATGGGGTCGCAAAGTCGGACACGACTGAGCGACTGAACTGAACTGAACATAAAGTCTTCCATTCTTTCCCATGAAAGAATGGATGCCATGATCTTAGTTTTCTGAATGTTGTTTTAAGCCATCTTTTTCACTCTCCTTTTTCACTTTCATCAGGAGGATCTTTAGTTCTTCTTTGCTTTCTGGCATAAAGGTAGTGTCTTCTGCATATCTGAGGTTATTTATATTTCTCCCAGCTTGATTCCAGCTTGTGCTTCTTGCAGCCCAGTGTTTCTCCTGATTTACTCTGCATAGAAGTTAAATAAACAGGGTGACAATATACAGCCTTGAGTACTTCTTTTCCTATTTGGAACCAGTCTGTTGTTCCATGTCCAGTTCTAACTGTTGCTTCCTAACCTGCATACAGATTTCTCAAGAGGTAGGTCAGGTGGTCTGGTGTTCCCATCTCTTTCAAAATTTTCCACAGCTTGTTGTGATCCACACAGTCAAAGGCTTTGGCGTAGTCAATAAAGAAGAAATAGATGTTTTTCTGGAACTCTTTTGCTTTTTTGATGATCCAGTGGATGTTGGCAATTTGATCTCTGGTTATTCTCCTTTTTCTAAAACCAGTTTGAATACCTGGAAGTTCATGGTTCACATATTATTGAAGCATGTCTTGAAGAATTTTGAGCACTACTTTACTACCATGTGAGATGAGTGCAATTTTGCAGTAGTTTGAGCATTTTTGGCATTGCCTTTCTTTGGGGTTGGAATGAAAACTGACATTTTCCAGTCCTGTGGCCACTGCTGCACTTTCCAAATTTGCTGGCATATTGAGTGTAGCACTTTACAGCATCATCTTTTAGTATTAGAAACAGCTCCACTGGAATTCCATCACCTCCATTAGCTTTGTTCATAGTGATGCTTCCTAAGGCCCACTTTACTTGGGTTTCCAGGATGTCGGGCTCTAGGTGAGTGATCACACCCGTGATTATCTGGGTCCTGAAGATCTTTTTTTGTATAGTTCTTCTGTGTATTTTTGCTACCTCTTCTTAATATCTTCTGCTTCCGTTAGGTCCATACCATTTCTGTCCTTTATCGAGCCCATCTTTGCATGAAATGTTCCCTTGGTATCTCTAATTTTCTTGAAGAGCTCTCTAGTCTTTTCCATTCTATTGTTTTCCTCTATTTCTTTGCACTGATCACTGAGGAAGGCTTTCCTGTCGCTCCTTGCTCTTCTTTGGAACTCTTCATTCAAATGGGTATATCTTTTCTTTTCTCCTTTTACAGTTTTTGTAAGTCCTCCTCTGACTGCCATTTTTCTTTTTTGCATTTCTTTTCCATGGGGATGTTCTTGATCCCTGTCTCCTGTACAATGTCATGAACCTCCATCCATAGTCAATCAGACACTGTCTATCAAATCTAGTCCCTTAAATCTATTTCTCACTTTCACTGTATAATCATAAAGGATTTGATTTTGGTCATACCTGAATGGTCTAGTGGTGTTCCCTACTTTCTTCAATTTAAGTCTGAATTTGAGTTCAGATGCCAGGATCCTTAGCCTCCGGAGGAGAGGAATTCAGTCTGGAGCCAGTGACAAGGCTTGACTGCTCAAAACTTTTGTGTGATAAAGTTGTATTAATGCAATCTCAAAAATGACAGAATGATCTCTGTTCCTGTCCAAGACAAACCAATCAATATCACGGTAATCCAAGTCTATGTGAACTTTATTGCCAGGAGGATCCTGGCAATAAAGAGTTCATGATCTGAGCCACAGTCAGCTCCTGTTCTTGTTTTTGCTAACCGTATAGTGCTTCTCCATCTTTGGCTGCAAATAATATAATCAATCTGATATCTAGGTTGACCATCTGGTGATATCCATGTATAGAGTCTTCTGTTGTTGGAAGAGGCTATTTGACCCGGCACTATGATCAGTGTGTTCTTTTGGCAAAACTTTATGATTATATTCCTTTCTACATTCTGTACTCCAAGGGCAAATTTGTTACTCCAGGTGATTTTTGACTTCATACTTTTGTATTCCAGTCCCCTATAATGAAAAGGACATTTTTTAGGGGGTGTTAGTTCTAAAACGTCTTGTAGATCTTCTTAGAACCATTCAACTTCAGCTTCTTCAGCATTACTGTTCAAGACATAGACTTGGATTACCGTGATATTGATTGGTTTGTCTTGGACACGAACAGAGATCATCCTGTCATTTTTGAGATTGCATTAACAATTTTATCACACAAAAGTTTTGAGCAGTCAAGCCTTGTCACTGGCCCCGGGTTGAATTCCTCTCCTCCGGAGGCTAAGGATCCTGGCATCTTTCATGGCTCAGCAACAACCTTTCAGAGGTCTACAATCCATGAGGTTGCAAAGAGTTGGACATGACTGAACAACTGAGCACCCTTGCTTTATGACATGTTTGCCCCCATAGTTTCTTAAATCCTTTCTAGGCTTTCATATTGGGCATTATTTCGTTTTGTTTCCTACTTCTAAGGTTTCTCCTTTGCTTCATATGTGGGAAATTTCCTTCTTCTCACCCTGTAAATATAGGAAGTCTTTAAAGTTTTGTCATTAATCTTCAACTAATTTTTCCCTTGGCGATCTAATTTATTCCCACAGGTTAAATTACTTTCTCTGCTGTGTAAATCTCAAGGTTATGTTCCCATATTGGCTTCCTTCCCAAGATACAGCACTGAACTTTCTTCATTTCTCTTGCACTTCTTCATTGTCCAAAGCTGATCAGTATCTGTTTGGGTGACTCCTGTTTTCTTTATTGCTAACTCAAGCCTTCCAGGACATATTACTGAAATTTCATATATTAAATTACCTTCATATATGTAGTCCTTTCTATTCTAATCTAATTAAATCTTTCCACACTTTTGTGTATGATGAGGACCTCAAGCCAGTCTAATAAATGTCTGTTAATTGCCTCTTCTATGCCAATCTTCCAAGACAGGGAGGGTAGAAAAATATGAATACAATATGGACCCCAACTTCAAGAAGTTCTGTTAAAGAAGGGAGAAAATAAACATTTGGGCATAAAAGAAAAGTAAGAGACATTCCAGTGGCTTTGGGAACACTAAGAAAAAGGAAGTTAATTCTGATGTGGAGATCTGTCAGAGTAGCCTTCACAAATGAAGTGACATTTGAGCTGTCTTTGAAAGATGTCAGACAAATAGCATCTTTGACATTTAAAAGTCTGCAGTCTACAAATGTCTGAACTATAGCAGTGTCTGTAACAGATGCTTGCCTGCCCATGGGAATATCAGTGACACTCTTTTATTCCCTAGTGCATCAGTATCTCAGGAAAACTTGCCTGATTTTGCCTTCTGAGGTTTTCTTTGTCCTGAGTCTTGATGTCAACCTTCAGATATAGTGCTTTAGACATTTCTTCTTGTGCCCATTCTTACTAAATAGGTTTCAGTTCCCTTTTGATTCATGTCTTAAAGTTGCTGACAAGAACTGGCTCTTGAGTTCCACTTGCAGAATCTGAGACTCTGGGGATAAGACAGATAGGTAAAGAACAATAATATGAAACACTGTAGAATATGTCACCAAAGAGTTTCACAATGTCATAGAGATTTTTAAAAATTCCTCACCAGTATGTCCCCTTCTCCCCTGGATAATTGTATAGTCTTATCTTGATTTTTTGGCATAAATATATATTTTTTGTCTCCCTCTTTGTTTCTTCTAGAAGAGATTTGTGTTAGTGTATGAATGAGAATGTCTACATGTTTATCTATGCAAATTTGCAAGTCTGTCCTTATTTGGGGGCTTCCCTGGTGACTCAGCTGGTAAACAATCGCCTGCAATGCTGGAGACCCAGGTTCAATCTCTAGGTTGGAAAGATCCCCTGGAGAAGGGAATGACAGCCCACTCAAGTGTTCTTGCCTTGGGAATCCCATGGACAGAGGAGTCTGGCAGGCTACATTCATGAGGGTCACAAAGAGTCAGACATGACTGAGGAACTAAGCACATCCTTATTTTATTTAATCTGTCTTTGAACATGGTGTGTAGCCAGAGGTAATGGTAGCTTACCTCAGTTGTCCTTGGCACTGGAACCCTAAGCATGAGTCAATCTTAATATTAACTATAGCACTGTGCACACACATATGTGAGACAGAAATTCTATGGGAGCTGAGGGCATGCAGGAAGCTCATGCTTCTATGACTGGCCTGGGATAATCTGAATCTAAGCTAGCTTGTTCATCAGTAGATCTGGTCAGATGCTGAAAGAAGAATAATGACCAACTCAGATAAAATAAGTCTCTAATGGAAAACAAAACAAAATCAAACTGATCTCAGGTGACCTTAACTTGCAATGGCTTGGAGAGGGGATTAGGTTCCCAAGCAGAGTTTAAGACTGGGAAAGCACCTGATCCTAGCCTCCACCCCATGGTCAGTGACAAGGACCCTGGCCCTTAGGCTTTGAAGAAAAGAATTTCCACAAAGATGGAAAATAGTGAAAGCAAGTCAAGTTATTAAGAGGAAAAAGATTACAGTACGTGTACAGGCATACAGGCAGACCCAGAAGCAAAGCCACTGAGTTGCTGAGTTGTGCTCTCATGATAATTTGAATCATTTTTATGGGATATTTCTTCCAAATTTCCTTTGGCTGGTCATTCTGATTTTCCTGGTTCACAGTCCATATTTGATATATCTCAGAATCCTTCCATGTGTGCACAGCCATCACTTAGCCAAAATGGATTCTACTACAAAGGTGTATGGGTAGAGCACCCCTTGACACTGCTCCCCCTTGGGGTATGAGGAGCCTTTCTGTGTACCTGTGTAGTCAGGGAGGTATCTTGATTTTGGGAACAAGAAACATGTGGTCTGGGCAGAGCCCAGCCTCCTCCCTTAATTGTCCTGCTCTTTTCCTCTTGGAGTTTTGTCAACACGGAATGAGTCTCCAATTGCTTTAACCAGGGGTGGAGGGAGGGGAAGGCATCTGTTTTATGCCTCAAAACCAGGTCCAATGGTAAGAAATAGCTTATGTTGGTGATATGGTTGGGGAGAAGGGCCTAGGATGGCTTTGAGTTCATATTAGGATGGGTGTGTTAGGTAATTAGAATAGGAAAAAGGAGTCCAGAATGGCAGGGGCTAAAAACAAGGAAGGGAAAAGCCCATGAAAATAGAACAAAGGAAGGTCCAAGGACGAAAGTGCGGACCTCAGGTAGAACAAACAGCACTTGTGGCTAGCTCAATTTACATAGGGCAGGCCCAGGGGGAGGAAAAAGCACATAAAAAAAGGAGCCAAGGAGCCAGAGGTCTCTCTCTTTGCGCAGGTCTATCTTTCTCTCTCTCTTCTCTTCGTGTCTTTGCGTCGACATGCCCTTATCCCTTGAGGATGTATTTTCCCGCTATTTTCTAAATAAAACTGAACTGCAACACGGAGCTGTAACACTGACCTGTCTAAGAGCTATAACATGATCTGTTCGAGACCCGAGAACTATAACACAGTCTGTCCAAGAGCTGTGATGTGTCGAGGGCTTTAATGTCTGTCGCTTCAAATTTTTGTTGAGATGAGACAGAACTGAGGATATTACACTCACCTAACAGATGGAATAACAGTTCCTGTTTTTCAGGAGCCAACAGCAATAGAGCTGGACTGGGATCAAAAGGAAGGGTTTTGTTTTTGTTTTTGTTTTCCCCTGTTATACAAGTTTTCTTATTGACTCAGTATTGAAATAAGTAATACGATTTTCTGTCAAATTTCAAAAGGATTGGTTTGAATTGAATTTGCAAATGTATTGTTTTCTATAAATGTATTTTCATTTCTATTTTGTAGTAAGACTATATTTGAATAGTCTATGAAAAAACAGTTTATCCAGCAATTGCAGCAGTAAATGCTTAGTAAAAATACATATTAAAAGCTTGTTGGTCCAAGCTTCTATGCAAAATATAAAATGGTTTTTACAAAATGGGCTGATTCATTAAAAAAAAAAAAAAGATTTACAACAATCTATGGAAGCTTTTTAAGTAGTAAGGATAAAGGACAAACATGCATAACATTATATAATCACAAATATGAAACACTTTTAAGAATGATAAACTACAACTCTCTTGATACTAGAGTAATTAGAATTATTGGAGCCTAGTCTGTCATATTTGTTGAAAGTAGTCTAGACATAATATTCAAAGCTTTAAATGTGCATCTTAATTTCATTATTTTTACACATTTAAAAAAGCAGCAGGATCACAAGATGCTATCTCTCAAAGATAATTTTATCCCTTTTTAAAACTAGTTATGAGTTATTTAAAGAGAGACATTTTTGGTATACATTTAGTAAGACAATATTGACAAGTAGGATGTGGTAAAATACATATGCTATAATTTGTAAGAAAATGTAATTCTCCTTAATGAAGCTACTTAATACAGAAACGGAGCTATTTAACAAGGGAAATTTTAATTGCAAACATTACCATAATTCTTCATATTTACTAGAGAAATCAAAATGCTAAAGCTCTGTTAAACAAATAAAATTAACATTTTCTTTCATTCTTCAGTGTGTTTTAAGAATCTGAGGGGTTAGTTTAAAATTGTAAAGCCTATGTAAATGGCTAAAGTGTCTGTGGAGATAGAGGGATTAACTTCTAGAACACATACTTATTCTAGCCATTTTTTCCTAAGACTAAGAGGATTACCTCTGAACTTGTGGGAGACAATAGATTATAATCCAAAAAGAACAGCTTTGGAATTGTACATAACTTGGTTTCAGCTTTCAGACTTTGGCAAGTTATAAAGTCTACACAAATCTCCATTTCTTCACATACAAAGTGGAGAAACTAAAATCTAATTCTTGGTGTTAATATGTTCTAAATAATATCAGATATTGTGTCTGTCACAAAAGGTGCTCAACCTATCAACTATTCCAATACTTTCTCTTATAAATAGAGCAAAAGTATAATTGAGGTGCAGTATTACTATCACTTCTAATGCCACTATTAGCAATAAGTTTTGTTTATCGAGCATCTTTTATGTAATCTCTATTGGGACAGTTCAGTTCAGTTCACTTCCATTGCTCAGTCATGTCTGACTCTTTGTGACCCCATGGACTGCAGCATGCCAGGCCTCCCTGTCCATCACCAACTCCTGGAGTTTACCCAAACTCATGTCCATTGAGTCAGTGATGCCATTCAACCATCTCATCTTCTGTTGTCCTCTTCTCCTCCCACCTTCAATCTTTCCCAGCATCAAGGTCTTTTCAAATGAGTCAGTTCTTCTCATCAGGTGGCCAAAATATTGGAGTTTCAGCTTTAGCATCAGTCCTTCCAACGAATATTCAGGACTGATTTCCTTTAGGATAGACTGGTCGGATCTCCATGCTGTCTGAGGGACTCTGAAGAGTCTTCTTCAACACAACAGTTCAGAAGCATCGATTCTTTGACACTCAACTTTCTTTACAGTCCAACTCTCACATCAACTGGGACAGTTGCTTTACATAAACTTATTGCTTCTAATATGCACTTGAGCTATTTCAGATACTTTACGGTGGCTCAGATCATGAACTCCTTATTAACAAATTCAGATTTAAATTGAAGAAAGTAGGGAAAACCGCTAGACCATTCAGGTATGACGTAAATCAATTCCCTTATGATTATACAGTGGACGTAAGAAATAGATTTAAGGGCCTAGATCTGATAGATAGAGTACCTGAAGAACTATGGAATGAGGTTCGTGACATTGTACAGGAGACAGGGATCAAGACCATCCTCATGGAAAAGAAATGCAAAAAAGCAAAATGGCTGTCTAGGGGGGACTTACAAATAGCTGTGAAAAGAAGAGAGGTGAAAAGCAAAGGAGAAAAGGAGAGATATAAGCATCTGAATGCAGAGTTCCAGAGAATAGCAAGAAGAGATAAAGAAAGCCTTCTTGAGCGATCAATGCAAAGAAATACAGGAAAACAACAGATTGTGAAAGACTAGAGATCTCTTCAAGAAAATTAGAGATACCAAGGGAACATTTCATGCAAAGATGGGCTCGATAAAGGACAGATAGTATGGACCTAACAGAAGCAGAGGATATTAAGAAGAGGTGGCAAGAATACACAGAAGAACTGTACCAAAAAGATCTTCACGACCCAGATAATCATGATGATGTGATCACTAACCTAGAGCCAGACATCTTGGAATGTGAAGTCAAGTGGGCCTTAGAAAGCATCACTACGAACAAAGCTAGTGGAGGTGATGGAATTCCAGTTGAGCTGTTTCAAATCCTGAAAGATGATGCTGTGAAAGTGCTGCACTCAATATGCCAGCAAATTTGGAAAACTGATTAGTGGCCACAGGGCTGGAAAAGGTCAGTTTTCATTCCAATCCAAAAGAAAGGCAATGCCAAAGAATGCTCAAACTGGCACACAATTGCATTCATCTCACATGCTAGTAAAGTAATGTTCAAAATTCTCTAAGCCAGGCTTCAGCAATACGTGAACTGTGAACTCCCTGATGTTCAAGCTGGTTTTAGAAAAGGCAGAAGAACCAGAGATCACATTGCCAACATCCGCTGGATCATAGAAAAATCAAGAGAGTTCCAGAAAAACATCTACTTCTGCTTTATTGACTATGCCAAAGCCTTTGACTGTGTGGATCACAATAAACTGTGGAAAATTCTGAAAGAGATGGGAACACCAGCCCACCTGACCTGTCTGTTGAGAAATCTGTATACAGGTCATGAAGCAACAGTTAGAACTGGACATGGAACAACAGACTGGTTCCAAATAGGAAAAGGAGTGTGTCAAGGCTGTATATTGTCACCCTGCTTATTTAACTTCTATGCAGAGTACATCAGGAGAAACGCTGGACTGGTAGAGACACAAGCTTGAATCAAGATTGCCAGGAGAAATATCAATAACCTCAGATATGCAGATGACACCACCCTTATGGCAGAAAGTGAAGAGGAGTTAAAAAGCCTCTTGGTGAAAGTGAAAGAGGAGAGTGAACAAGTTGGCTTAAAGCTCAACATTCAGAAAACAAAGATCATGGCATCCGGTCCCATCACTTCATGGGAAATAGATGGGGAAACAGTGGAAACAGTGTCAGACTTTATTTTGGGGGGCTCCAAAATCAGTGCAGATGGTGACTGCAGCCATGAAATTAAAAGACGCTTACTCCTTGGAAGAAAAGTTATGACCAACCTAGATAGCACATTCAAAAGCAGAGACATTACTTTGCCGACTAAGGTCCGTCTAGTCAAGGCTATGGTTTTTCCTGTGGTCATGTATGGATGTGAGAGTTGGACTGTGAAGAAGGCTGAGGGCCGAAGAATTGATGCTTTTGAACTGTGATGTTGGAGAAGACTCTTGAGAGTCCCTTGGACTGCCAGGAGATCCAACCAGTCCATTCTGAAGGAGATCAGCTCTGGGATTTCCTTGGAAGGAATTATGCTAAGGCTGAAGCTCCAGTACTTTGGCCACCTCATGCGAAGAGTTGACTCATTGGAAAAGACTCTGATGCTGGGAGGGATTGGGGGCAGTAGGAGAAGGTGACGACAGAGGATGAGATGGCTGGATGGCATCACAGACTCGATGGACGTGAGTCTGAGTGAAATCTGGGAGATGGTGATGGATAGGGAGGCCTGGCTCCTTGCGATTCATGGGGTCGCAAAGATTCATGACTGAGCCACTGAACTGAATTGAACTGAACTATGTTATGTTCTCTGGACATAATTTTAAAATTAACTTAATCAGGAAGATATTTTAAATGCGGTTATGTAGATGAGAAATCCATATTTAACTAAAATAGTACTGATTTTTTTGCTGAAAAATTAAAAGTGTTACAGAATTTTATTTTTTTAATTAATTAATTTATTTTTTATTTTACTTTACAATTCTGTATTAGAAGCTTTATCCCTTTTGCTATCTTGTTTGAGATCACATCTCTTTGTAGTTATTAATAGAGACTTCAGTAACCCCAAGTTATTGGTGAGACAACAAAGGTTCAATTATGTTGTAACTTCCCAGGGTTTCCTTAGTAACTGTTGGAACTGTGACTTAAAATGTTCTATTTTTTACATTTAATTCCAGTTGTCTCTCCCTTATGCCATATTTTCTCTGTTTTGATAGTAACTTAGATACATTAGGAACAGTAGAGATATATTTTGTGAGTAGGTTGACTAAAATTTTCTCTCATTTCGTGGAGGTCAGGACCAGGGAGTATGCCTATAAAACAGTAGAAAAGGGCCTTAGAGTTTAGGATAAAATTTTTGCTTTTACCAAATGTGAAACATCATACTGGCAGTATTAAGGGTTATTTTTTTCTGAAGATTTAGAAACATGGAAAAAAATAACTATATTTAGAGGAAGATATGATGAGAATAGGCTAAATGATTCATCCAAAATGTTCTCCTGGCTTAAGTTCATAACATTTTCCACTATGTATATTAATCATATTCCAATAAATTTCTCTCCATGCTCACAAAAACAGACTTAACTTTCCCTCCTCCCTCAACTCATGCACCATCCAAACTCATAAACCTGGACACTACAGCCCAGATACACACAAACAGAATCTTTTGAAATGGATAATGGTAAACAATAGTGTCTCCTTGATTGTTTACTCTAGGTTAGTTATGTTGCCTATTACTCAAAACTGTGCATTCTTAATGTAAAGATGATTTAAAAAAAAGATGGGCAAGGTGGGCAGAAAAAAATTGGATGCTCCAGTACTTAGAAAATGAACTAAAAAAAGTCTAGTATATTTGCTGTGATTCTTCAGAGAGATCAGCTGATGCAAGAGTTGACCACTTTCCTTTTCTCTTCAATAAAATAAGGTAAATATTTTAATGTCTTACCACACACATACTAGGTAAATGAACCACTTGAGACTGTCACAGGTGAAATGGAACGGAAACTTCTGTCAATATAATTTTCAGTTTGTCTTTTTCTCTGTATCCTGTGGACTGAAACTAATAATTTTCTAATAGAGTTGTAAGTATAGCTATTTCTCTCTTGATAACTTGGCTTCTTTCTGCAATTAGTTATCAACTTACTTAAGTGTGATCATTAAATATTTCCCATATTGATAAATTTATTTGGAAGATTCTGTTTCAGTTCAGTTCAGTTCAGTTCAGTCGCTCAGTCGTGTCCGACTCTTTGTGACCCCATGAATCGCAGCACGCCAGGCCTCCCTGTCCATCACCAACTCCCGGAATTCACTCAGACTCACGTTCATCGAGTCAGTGATGTCATCCAGCCATCTCATCCTCTGTCATCACCTTCTCCTCCTGCCCCCAATCCCTCCCAGCATCAGAGTCTTTTCCAGTGAGTCAACTCTTCACATGAGGTGGCCAAAGTACTGGAGTTTCAGCTTTAGCATCATTCCTTCCAAAGAAATCCAGGGCTGATCTCCTTCAGAATGGACTGGTTGGATCTCCTTGGAGTCCAAGGGACTCTCAATAGTCTTCTCCAACACCACTGTTCAAAAGCATGAATTCTTCGGCGCTCAGCTTTTTTCACAGTCCAACTCTCACATCCATACATGACCACTGGAAAAAAACATAGCCTTGACTAGATGGACCTTTATTGGCAAAGTAATGTCTCTGCTTTTGAATATACTATCTAGGTTGGTCATAACTTTCTTCCAAGGAGTAAATCGAAAAGGTCTGCAGGCATTTTAAAGGTATTGTTTGATTATCTAGGAAAATTTCCATATATTGACATAATAGCATACTAAAATGGAAACAATAAAATGTGAAAAAAAGAATGGTTACTCTAGCATGATTGTATGTTAAATGCTATTTTCTGTTAAAATGGTCATTAGTAATAGAGTTGTGGTACTCTCAGAACCTATAGGATTTGCTCAGATTCTCTACTAGTAGAAATTTGTAGCATTTAACTACTGCATCCCCAAAAGAACTTTTTAAAAAGCAAAAACTGAAAATTTTGTGTTTCATAAATATGTCTGCTCTTGAGTTGTGACTTCACCAGAGAGAATGGTGATGCCTAGCTATCTTCAAAATTTTACTTGTAATTCCAGACACAATGCCTCTAGCAATGATTCTGCCCAGAGTTACTTGGAGCTTAATATGATTTTTAGAATGCTCCCCCTCTGCACATGCAGTGTTTAGTTGATACTCATCTCTCCTTGTCAAACCTAATACTGAATCCTATCTGACAGGGAGGAATCTGCATAATGATGGTCTCAACAGACATTAAAGAATACAACTATCTCATCTTTCTGGCTATTTTTTCTCTGGTATATCTGATCTAGTCATTGTGATTTCAAGGTTAAAATTCTATTTTTAATATTTTTATGTTCCTTTGAACTAAATGTATATACATGCCCCTTCTGTGTTTTTCCTTTTAGCTTTGCATTGTTTTCAATTGATTTTTGTTTTTATTTTCTGTTTTGTTTTAATATAAATTTATTTATTTTAATTTGAGGTTAATTACTTTACAATATTGTATTGGTTATGCCATACATCAACATGAATCTGCCACAGGTATACATGTGTTCCCCATCCTGAAGCCCCCTCCCACCTCCCTCCCCGTACCATCCTTCTGGGTCATCTCAGTGCACCAGCCCCAAGCATCCAGTATCATGCATCGAACCTGGACTGGCAATTCATTTCATATATGATATTATAAATGTTTCAATGCCATTCTCCCAAATCATCGCACCCTCTCCCTCTCCCACAGAGTCCAAAAGATTGTTCTATACATCTGTGTCTCTTTTGCTGCCTCACATACAGGGTTATTGTTATCATCTTTTTAAATTCCATATATATGCATTAGTATACTGTATTGGTGTTTTTCTTTTTGGCTTACTTCACTCTGTATAATAGGCTCCAGTTTCATCCACCTCATTAGAACTGACTCAAATGTATTATTTTTAATGGCTGAGTAATACTCCATTGTGTACCATAGATTTCTTATCCATTCATCTGCTGATGGACATCTAGGTTGGTTCCATGTCCTGGCTATTATAAACAGTGCTGCGATGAACATTCGGGTACATGTGTCTCTTGCAATTCTGGTTTCCTCAGTATGAATGCCCAGTAGTGGGATTGCTGGGTCATAAGGCAATTCTATTTCTAGTTTTTTAAGGGATCTCCAAACTGTTCTCCATAGTGTCTGTACTAGTTTGCATTCCCACCAACAGTGTCAGAGGGTTCCCTCTTCTCCACACCCTCTCCAGCATTTATTGCTTGTAGACTTTTGGATCATAGCCATTCTGACTGGTGTGAAATGGAACCTCACTGTGGTTTTGATTTGCATTTCTCTGATAATTACTGATGTTGAGCATCTTTTCATGTGTTTGTTAGCCATCTGTATGTCTTCTTGGAGAAATGTCTATTTAGTTCTTTGGCCCATTTTTTTGATTGGGTCGTTTATTTTTCTGGAATTGAGCTGCAGGTGTTGCTTGTATATTTTTGAGATTAGTATGATTATCTCAATAGATGCAGAGAAAACCTTTGACAAAATTCCACATTCATTTATGATAAAAACTCTCCAGAAAGCAGAAATAGAAGGAACATACCTCAAGATAACAAAAGCTAATATGACAAATCCACAGCAAAGATTATCCTCAATGGTGAAAAATTGAAAGCATTTCCCCTAAAGTCAGGAACAAGACCAAGGTGCCCACTTTCAGCACTACTACTCAACATAGTTTTGGAAGTTTTTGCCACAGCAATCAGAACAGAAAAAAGAAATAAAAGGAATCCATATTAGAAAAGAAGAAAAACTCTCACTGTTTGCAGATGACATAATCCTGTACATAGAAAACCCTAAAGACTCCACCAGAAAATTACTAGAGCTAATCAATGAATATAGTAAAGTTGCAGGATATAAAATCAACACACAGAAATCCCTTGCATTCCTATACACTAATAATGAGAAAATAGAGAAATTAAGGAAACAATTCCATTCACCATTGCAACGAAAAGAATAAAATACTTAGGAATATATCTACCTAAAGAAACTAAAGCCCTATATATAGAAAACTATAAAACACTGGTGAAAAAAATCAAAGAGGACACTAATAGATGGAGAAATATACCATATTAATGGATTAGAAGAATCAATATAGTGAAAATGAGTATACTACCCAAAGCAATCTATAGATTCAATGCAATCCCTATCAAGCTACCAACGCTATTTTTCACAGAGCTAGAACAAATAGTTTCACAATTTGTTTGGAAATACAAAAAACCTCGAATAGCTTAAGTCATCTTGAGAAAGAAGAATGGAATCGGAGGAATCAACCTGCCTGACTTCAGGCTCTACTACAAAGCCACAGTCATCAAGACAGTATGGTACTGACACAAAGACAGAAATATAGATCAATGGAACAAAATAGAAATCCCAGAGATAAATCCACACACCTATGGACACCTTATCTTCGACAAAGGAGGCAAGAATATACAATGGATTAAAGACAATCTTTTTAACAAGTGGTGCTGGGAAAACCGGTCAACCAGTCAACCACTTGTAAAAGAATGAAACTAAAACACTTTCTAACACCACACACAAAAATAAACTCAAAATGGATTAAAGATCTAAACGTAAGACCAGAAATTATAAAACTCCTAGAGGAGAATATAGGCAAAACACTCTCCGACATAAATCACAACAGGATCCTCTATGACCCACCTCCCAGAATATTGGAAATAAAAGCAAAAAGAAACAAATGGGACCTAATTAAACTTAAAAGCTTCTGCACAACAAAGGAAACTATAAGCAAGGTGAAAAGACAGCCTTCAGAATGGGAGAAAATAATAGCAAATGAAGCAACTGACAAACAACTAATCTGATTTTTATTTTTGAACATTTAATGAAGTGCAGGTCAATATGACTTTTTTTTTTTCAATAATTTTGAGCCTGATATGGTCTATACTTCTTTGAGGGAACAAAACCTATTTAAAAGCATTGAAAGTTTTTAAAATTAATTTATTTTTTATTGAAGGATAATTGCTTTACAGAATTATGCTGTTTTTATTCAAAGAAGACTTTAACCAGTGAGCTCCAAGCTAGCATAAAGTCTTCAGTTCAAGTCAGCCTTAATTATCCTGATCAGTGTAGAATTTTACTCAAGACATAGTTGGATTCTATTGGATCCTTTAGAAGAAGTTTATTTTCAAAAAAAAAATAGTCTTTATTTTTTAAAAGAGAATAACCATTTTTAGATTACATAGCATTCTTTGAATAATTATAATGCATTTTCAAAGAGCCCCCATCATTCAGAAATTATTTGCCCTGTGGTGTTTTACCAGAATCATACCTCTGTGTCATATAAGTAACTTGTCATTAAAATGACAGCACTGCAGTTATTGCTGTATATATGTATGCAAAGTGAACATAACCAGGAAATATGCACTCTAAGTGATGTGCTCAAATGCAGAACTAAGAAATATTGTCTTGCAAGCTTGTCAGTGGTGTGCAGGATGCAGTCTCATTTTTCTAATTTATGCTACTGGTCTATAGCTTCCATTGGAGTTAACAGTATATATTTGGGAGAATACAATGTGAAGCAGTACGCTTTTTCTCTTTACAGTAACAACTTTACTCTGACTTTTTAGGTGCCATAAATCCTGAAAAGTCAAAGTTCTGAACAGAACCAGGACAGAAGTGCAAATAGTCAAGCTGTCAGAGGACAAAAGACTTCCTTGGCCAGAGGAAAAGGACTTTATTACTCACAGTATTAAAGTAGCCAGAGTCTCATCATATTTTGTGCATGTTCCCTGAGACCCAGTTTCCACAAAGAAGTATGAAGAGGGTCAGGTGACACCTGCATAGGCAGTGTGTTGTATTATAGGACAGAAACCCCAAATTGAGGGAACTTAAATATTTATTTTATAAGAGTCAGTAAGCATGCTCACCACTTGCTGTAGATAGACTTATTCTACTATCCAAGGCTGTTTACTGTACAAATTCTGCAACACAGGGAAGTCAGTGCCTCTGCTTTTAAGATATGCAAAAATACAAGAGATCCATGGAGAACTGATACTTTCTAAAACAACACTAAGAGTCCTTATTCAAAAGAGTATCTTTTAAAAAAATTATTGGAGTATAGCTATTTTACAATGTTGTGTTAGTTTATACTGTACAACAAAGTGAAGAATACCCACTTCTTACTTCTTGCCTAGATTTACCTATCAGTTCCAATATCTTGTCTGAGAAAACTATTTCTTCCTCTACTCAGCACCTAGTTAAAGAACTCCATTTTTCATCTCCAGCTTACTTCTCAACATAGTTCTATTTGGAGCTGATTTCGTCTATAGCAGAAATTACTTCTTTGACGATGGACTTTTCTAGTCTTTATTTTCCTTGATCTCATAGCAAGCTATGAGCTATCAGGGAAGTCAGACTTTTTGAAGCATAGGTTTTTTCTTGAGTTCTGTAGAACTGCGTCTCACTTCATCATAACTTCTCCCTTCATCATCACCTCTCAATCACCTCTGTGTTTCTCTCTTCCTTTAAAATCATTGATATCCTTTGTGATTATTTTCCTTTGTTTATGCACTTTCCATATGCGACATCACAAAATTGATAGTGCTGTTTGTTCTCAAACTTAGACCCTGTTCCAAACTCCAGTACCCTGTTACCACTTGCTTTTTGGATATCTCTTATTTAGATGTCTTAGTGGTATGTTCATTTGCCAAGGTTTAAACAAAACTTACCATTTCTCTTGGTCCCCTAAACCTACGTCTCCTCTTGTGTTACTATCTCATCAACAGGTACCACCATTCTCTCTGTTTCCTAATTCAGGTGGGTGTCATCTTTAACTCTGCTTCTTCTGAATCTTCTATGTGTGTATTTGTCCATGCCCTGCTGATTTTGCTATCCAATTGTTTTCCCATTCATATGTCATCCTTACTATGTTAGCTCTACCATCTTCATTTAATAATGAAATATGTTAACAATCTTTACACTCAATCTCTTGATTCCAAAGTCATCTTCTTCAAATTTACTCTCTAACTACAACTAGAGGAATAAATGTCAATCTGATCCTATCATTCACCTGATTAGAACACTTTCTTGAATTTACTATTCTTTGAGATAAAATTCACACCCCACATCATGAGATAAAGGAACTTCAAATTTGGCCCTGCTGATTTGTTCTGCCTCACTTCTGACCACTTTTTAGTTCAGCCATATGTCCATTCTCTATCTGTTCATAGATGGAGCCACTTTTGCCTTAAGACTTTGATACCTACCAGAAACTGTTCCACTTACCTGTTGAATCTGACATCAGATCTATAGGGAGTTTTTCTCAGATTCACCTTCACTGTCCTAGATGTCCCCATAGTCCCCTTAACTTCTTATCTCTGAATACTCATTACCATGAAGAGCAATCACTGCTTTAAATTCTGACTATTTCTCTGCACTGTTAGATCTCTGAAAGCAAGACCTGTTGTTTTGTCTTGTATATTGCATTCTCATGGGCTTCCTTGGTGGCTCAGACAGTAAAGAGTCTGCCTGCAATGTGGGAGACATGGGCTCGATCCCTGGGTGAGGAAGATCCCCCAGAGAAGGGAATGACAGCCACTCCAGTGTTCTTGCATAGAGAATTCCATGGACAAAGGAGTTTGGTGGGCTATAGTCCATGGGATTGCAAAGAGTCAAACAGGACTGATGACTAACACTGTCACTTTTCGTTGTATTCTCTGGGACTAAATACTACTTTGGGCTGATGAAGGTTCTCAATAACAATTTTTGAATTTATGAAAAAATGAAAGTAAGTTCTAGCTCTCTTCAGAGTGAATTATATCTTTATCTTGACAGGCTCAGGTATGTATTTCTAACGTAGTAGAATTATGATAGGATTCATATAAGAATTATACACGTATAATAATGTAGAACAATTTTCCACAGTTTTATATGCTTGAGGGTATATATGTTTTACTCAGAGATGAGCAATACCAGTAGTATATTAATATTCTGGCTTGCTTTCTGGTACATGAAGTCTCTCAATAAATATTATGAGTTTTAAGGGGTGAATAAAAATAAGAACCAGCCTTTGTCACAGCAAAGAATGCCTTTTTCATAACAGATCCAGTTGTATCTATTTCTTACATAATGTGAGAGTGATAGCATTTCTAGAATAGAAAATACACATGTATAATAATGAAGTCCATTTTTTTCACAGAGTTCTTCATGTATTTGCCTGTGTTTTTTTTTTTTTTCTCCCCCCACAGCTGTACAATTCCAGTGACATAATTAGAAATCTGATAGGTGGATGTTATCAATTGTATTCAGAGTTGAAAACATGTTACTATTCTGTCTCTGAGGATATTCATGTAAGTACTTAATTGAGATTGAGATTCATTTCTTCAGGATGAGATTTTGCTGGTGTAGGTGCATTCTTATATAAGCTACATTTTCCTCTTTGGATATATCCTTGCCTCCTCACAGGATGGAATGATGTGTCAGAGGAGTTAGGGATCTTATTTTACAATGGCTGCTGCCTTCTCTCTCTGATGGCTATTACTCTTGCAGCTGCCTCATGAGTTAAGGTAGAGGAGTAGCAAGCTGTGTTTGCAATGAATTAAAATCTCTTATTCTTTCTCACTGAGAGAGAGCAACTGTGGCTGTTTAGCACAATGTAAGAGAGGCTGTGAGACAGAAGAAAATATAATGCTCCTCAGATACAGATCTTCAGCTCATAAGAAATTGCCCTACAATTCATGAAGTGCTGTTATCATAGGTTATCATTATGTCCACAGCACTCTGAAGTCCTTTGAGATTATATCACTTAAGTAAACCATTTGGTAGCCTCCGTGATCAGCATATATATGATCCCTTGTCAAATTTTCTTGTGTATGTGTGTACTTGAGTGTTGTGCATTTTTGGGAAGTGTGACTTTCAATTTCAGAGGATTTGTTTATTCAGTTTGATGCTTTTCCATAGCAAATGCTGTGCTTTCCTTTATAGAGACAGTGGTAGTGCTTGTTATATTTGATTATTATTGCTTCATAGTTGTTCAAGCTCTAAAAACGTATGCTATTATTGCCTCCCAACATTATTTTTAGCATCTTAACAATGTGCCTACATCTTGTCCAAAACTGCACAGTCCAAAGGCTTATATAATGTTAAAAGAAAAATAAAGCCAAAAAGAAGTTTTCATAATAGTCTTAAAGGATTATTGCTGCTATTAAAAGAATGTAACTGATATTAAAAGAATACAGTGACTTTTCAATAATTATACAAGAAAATCTATTGATTCTTTGAGGACACTGTCTATCATAGAATGATTTCTAATAACTTTAAGCACATTTTATAGACCTTACACAAATAAAATTACTTTCCTTCATCACTAGAACAGTTCTCGCCCTTTTATTTAAAAATTTTCATTTTATAAAAAAATTGTAATCATAAATTTTACTATGTATTTATAGCACTTGGACGTAAATTATTCCTGGCTTCAGGCTAACTTAGTAGCTTAAAATTGCTTGTTGTTTTCCCTCTAGATTAGAAATTGTGTATTTTGGCTTTAGAACCAAGATTAGACTAGCCAAAGGACTGATTTTTATCTTTCCATAACCCTGGTATGGAATCAATTCTGTAGGTTGATTTTATGGGATGATGTTGACTTAAATTTTTATTTTCAAAGGAATAGAGAGGACCAATGTTTATTAAAAACAAATTTCTTTCTCATTTTGTTTTTTCTCTGTGTTTTATTAAAATTTATAATTTATAAGGAGCTTGCTTATGGAGGTCTAGCTTACAATTACACTTATTAGGCATGCTTTTCTCTACAGTAGAAGAAAGTACTCAGACAGCTATTCCTAATGGCAAATGAAGAGTGAAAAAACAGCAAACAAGTAGGAATGTTAAGAGTAGGAATATTTGTGCATATAATATTCTCTGATTACATTTATTATCTCAAAATTTAAAAGACAGGCATTATCTCCACATTATAAACACTCAGGTTCAGTGAGTTAAATGTTTCATAGGTGCCCAGAACTAGTAAATGGTGTTATGAAGTATGGTGATGAAAATAGCTAACATATTATACTCTTTAGTAAAGAATGAGTGTTTGCCCACAGCTTAATAATAGTCTGTTTTCATTCTAGAGCTTCCCAGGAGTGCTAGTGGTAAAGAACATGCTTATCAATGCAGGAGATGTAAGAGATTCAGGTTCAACCCCTGGGTCAGGAAGATCCCCTGGAGGAGGGCATGGCAACACATTCCAGTATTCTTGCCTGGAGACTCTCATAGACAAAGGAGTCTGGCAGTCACCGACCACAGGGTCGCACAGAGTTAGACATGACTGAAGCAACTTAGCACAGCAAAGCACACATTTTCTTTCTAAGAAGCAGAAATTATGTATTATTCCTTTTACAGGAAAAAAAAAAGTAACAGCAACACTTTCCATTGTTTAGTTAATAGAGACAAATATGAATGGTTGTAATTAGTGTCAATTTTAACAAAATGTCTTTAAATGATAGTGATGTAAAGCACGGCGTAAATTTTGGGGGTGGGGCATGGCAACTAGTTAGGCATTATAGAAGCTCAAAATTTTAATTGACATACTGTCATTTCTACCCAAATTTTAAAGCATCTTTCAGTTTGCCTTAGCTCTCAAATATAAATTAATATGTTGAACCCTCAAGTGTGTTCTTAGCCAGCACTGTTCTTATTCACTGTCAGCTTATCTATCACCATTATACTTCAATTTTGGAAAGACACTTAGATCTGATACAGAAAGAAGGATCAAAAATGATCTAATCTTATCATATATAGTATTTTAGTCATCTCTGCATGTATTTTGTTTTGCTAAGTGAATCATAAGCCCCCTTGAAGGCAGGAATTATATTTCAGTGTCTATTAAAATCTTCCATACAATATTCTCCCAATGCAGATACACTGAATAAATTAATGAATGAATCAAGTCAGAATACTTTGTTCAACTTCAAAGCAGTTATAACGACAGGATTAATCCTAAGGAGTCTAGTTTAAAAAGATTTATCAGGTACCTAATAAACACAAGACATGGTGTTAGACACAGACAAGCTTTTCTTTTTAGGTCTTTTGAATTTTGTAATAATCCTACAACGGAAACACCAGTATCACTCTTTTATTTATTGGAACACTGACGCTCAGAGTAGTTAAATAGAATGTGCAGGACAATAGTTGAAGTGGGAAAAGCTCAAAAATTTTTTTGCAGGCCTTTGACTCCAAAGTTCTGTCTTTTCAATTATACTATTAGTGAGTGAAAAGAAAATGCCACTAACAATCTAGGATGCTTAAGCCCTTTGGAGGGAGTGTGTGTGTGTGTGTGTGTGTGTGTGTGTGTGTGTGTGTGTGTGCATGTGTGTTTCTAATAAATGCTAGTGACAAATTCACTTTGGCAGGTCAACAAAATCTAATTTAGTAGAATCAATCAAGTATTATTCTCACTTGCTAATTAACTACTCCTTTGCTTTTTAGACAACAGAGCCAAATCAGTGTCTAAAAAATTATTGGTCTAGATTAAACCTGGACATGGCAGTCTACAGCCTCTACTATGAACACAAAAGAGAGTTATGGTGAAATTGTCCTTACCTAATTAACACAGTTTTGCAAAATGCATCTCTCTCATTTTGCAGCATCAGCTACCACTTCACTAAAGAACTGAAGTATTTCAAGCACATTTAAAAAATTCTGAGATAAGTAAATGAAGCTTTATTTTTAACTTTATGCCTTAGGTATTCATTTATTGTTAGGTATTCATTCACTCATTGACTTATTCAGTAGATATTGTGTGCTTACTAAATATGTGTTCAATTTGTTATTCATTTCTTTGGATGGTTGATAAGATAGAAAAAGAAAGCAAATAAGGTATAAGAGTGAGCCAGATATGGAAGAGGAACCAGTGATCAAATTGCCAACATCTGCTGGATCATCACAGAAGCAAAAGACTTCCAGAAAACGTTTATTTCTGCTTTATTGACTAAGCCAAATCCTTTGACTGCGTGGATCACAATAAACTGTGGAAAATACCAGACCACCTGACCTGCCTCTTGAGAAATCTGTATGCGGGTCAGGAAGCAACAATTAGAACTGGACGTGGAACAACAGACTGGTTCCAAATAGGAAAATGAGTACATCAAGGCTGTGTATTGTCACCCTGCTTATTTAACTTATATGCAGAGTACATCATGAGAAACACTGGGCTGGAAGAAGCACAAGCTGAAATCAAGATCACCAGGAGAAATATCAATAACCTCAGATATGCAGATGACACCACCCTTATGGCAGAAATTGAAAAAGAACTAAAGATCCTCTTGACGAAAATGAAAGAGGAGAGTGAAGAGTAGGTTAAAACTCAACATTCAAAACTAAGATTGTGGCATCCAGTGCCATCACTTCATGCCAAATAGAAGAGGAAACAATGGAAACAGTGACAGATTTTATTTTCTTGGGCTCCAAAATCACTGCAGATGGTAACTGCAGCCATGAAATTAAAAGACACTTGCTCCTTGGAAGAAAAATTATGACTAACCTAGACAGTATATTAAAAAGCAGATAAATTAGTTTGCCAATAAATGTCCGTCTAGTCAAAGCTATGGTTTTTCCAGTAGTCATGCATGGATGTGAGAGTTGGACTTATAGTTCAGAAAGCTGAATGCCTAAGAATTGATGCTTTTGGACTGTGGTGTTGAAGAAGACTCTTGAGAGTCTCTTGGACTACAAGGAGATCCACCCAGTCAATCCTAAAGGAATTCAGTCCTGAATATTCATTGGAACGACTGATACTGAAGCTGAAACTCGAGTATTTTGGTCTCCTGTTGCAAAGAACCGACTCATTGGAAAAGACCCTGATGCTGGGAAAGACTGAAGGCGGGAGGAGAAGGGGAAGACAGAGGATGAGATGGTTGAATGGCATCACTGACTCAATGGACATGAATTTGAGTAAACTCTAGGAGTTGGTGATGGACAGGGAGGCCTGACGTGCTGCAGTCCATGGGGTCACAGAGTCGGACACGACTGAGCTACTGAACTGACCTGTATTTCCCATGATTCATGGAGATATTATTCCAGATTCCTATGTAACATTGTTCTTTACAGAATCGGAGTTTACTTTCACCATCAGACTCATCCACAACTGGACAATGTTTTTGCTTTGGCTGAACTTCTTTAGCATTACTGTAAGTAATGGTACTCTCTAAATGAAATAGGGTTCAAAATCTCACTGAAATACTGGTCAGTAAGTAGATAATAATTGCAATGTGTACTGAGAAAAGTAAGTAATAGTGAATTTTCTATTAGAGAATAGCAAAAAAGATACATAATTTACTTTGGGAAGAGAAAAATCATAAGCAGGATGCTTGTGATGTATCTTGAAGCTCAGTCATAATTCTTTAGGGAAATAAAGATGATACTGTCAACTTGCATTAAAAAGAAAGAATTGAATCAGAAAAGAAGCCTATCATTAGAAACATCAATGATTCCTTAAAGACAGGCTTGGAAATACTTTTCCTAGGTCAACTAATTCCCAATTATGCTTAATGAATAAGGGGTGGTAACAAGTAATGACACCTCACCCACTGTAGAATTTTTTCATGGTTCAAAATAAAATAAGTTTTCCAAATTTGTGGATAATTATGTACTTGTGGAAGCTGTTAAATAAAAAGACAGCATGGTGCTGTAACTGGCATGTGGTTATGAGAGAACAAATTCATTAACTGAAATCTAACAGTGAAACAATTCCAACCATAAGAAGCAGCATCCAGATTTCAGGTTAAAACAGGATTAGGCCAGGTATTCTAATATTGTCTCTGCAGACATTTTATTAAGACCCCAGAAAACTGATGAAAACTTATAAAAGATTAAAACTTGCAGCAATAAGGTTGATTGGCAGTCTTGGAAGTTTTAAAAACTAGAGAATGTCAATAGAGAGAGATGAACAAAACAAAATATCATCATCATCAACACACACACACACACACACACACACACACACAGAAAAGAAACAAACGAAAAATCAATCCATGATTTATGCACAATTTGCCCTTTAAAATGAAACAGCACACCCAGTCAGGAAGCTGATATTCAAACATGCCAACTCTCTGTCTTCCTCCTTTAGCTTGTCCAAACCAAGTAGAAGGCAAGCAATGCCAGTATCTCTCACTTAGAGCTGACATTGACTTTTCGTCATGGAATCTCTTGGGTGTATTTATTATCAGCTGTGCCATTTTCCATCCCTCTCCATCATTCCTCTCTTCACCCCGTGGCCACTCCTTGGACGTTGCATTACTTGTTTCATTCTGAAAAGAGAAATATATAGTTAGATTCTGGGAAACCATAATGAGCATAGCAGGCATTCAGAACGCCATCCTTATGGAGCTAATAACAGAGTGTGGGACACATAATAAGCAAGCGAAAGTTATATGAAATAGGTAATTACTAGTACTTGTAAACGGAGAAGGCAATGGTACCCCACTCCAGTATTCTTGCCTGGAAAATCCCATGGATGGAGGAGCCTGGAAGGTTGCAGTCCATGGGGTCGCTGAGGGTTGGACATGACTGAGCGTCTTCACTTTCACTTTTCACTTTCATGCTTTGGAGAAGGAAATGG
Source organism: Oryx dammah (assembly GCF_014754425.2). NCBI lineage: Eukaryota > Metazoa > Chordata > Mammalia > Artiodactyla > Bovidae > Oryx > Oryx dammah. Next base: position 1,153,062 of record NW_024070208.1, on the reverse strand, counting down.
CAACCCCCTCCAGTGTTCTTGCTTGGAAAATTCCAGGGATGGGGGAGCCTGGTGGGCTGCCGTCTATGGGGTCGGACACGACTGAAGTGACTTAGCAGCAGCAGAAACTATAAATGTTCTGAAGTAAAAACACTTTGTCAGAGAATTTGGGAATGGCCTTTCTTATCTTAAAAACAAAACAAAACAAAACAAAAAACTCCTGAATTATTTACAGAAATGATCAATAGAACTTAGGGCCATGTTTTATGACTAGAAAGGAATAAACCTAGGGATTAACAAAAGTTAAATTTTCAATAACTACCAGTTCAGTTTAGTTCAGTTGCTCAGTCATGTCTGACTTTTTGCGACCCCATGGACTTCAGCATGCCAAGCCTCCCTATTCATCACGAACTCCTAGAGTTGACTCAAACTTATGTCCATTGAGTCGATGATGCCATCCAATGATCTCAATCCCTGTCTTCCCTTTTCCTCCCACCTTCAATCTTTCCCAGTACCATGGTCTTTTCAAATGAGTCAATTCTTTGTATCAGGGCAAAAGTGTTGGAGTTTCAGCTTCAGCATCAGTCCTTCCAATGAATATTCAGGATGGATTGAATGGACTGGTCTGATTGCCTTGCACTCCAAGGGACTCTCAAGAGTCTTCTCCAACACCACAGTTCAAAGCATCAAGTTTTTACACTCAGCTTTCTTTATAGTCCAAATATCATATCCATATATGATTACTGGAAAAAACATAGCTTTGATTAGACAGACCTTTGTTGGCAAAGGAATGTCTCTGCTTTTCACTATGCTGTCTAGGTTGGTCATTACTTTTCTTCCAAGAAGCAAGTGTCTTTTAATTTCATGGTTGCAGTAACCATCTTCAGTGATTTTGGAGCCCAAGAAAAAAAAGTCAGACAGTGTTTCCACTGTTTCCTCATCTATTTTCCATGAAGTGATGGGACCAGATGCCATGAGCTTATTTTTCTGAATGTTGAGTTTTAAGCCAACTTTTTCACTCTCCTCTTTCAGTTTTATCATGAGGATATTTCAGTCAGTTCAGTTGCTGAGTCGTGTCTGACTCTTTGCGACCTCATGAATCACAGCATGCCAGGCATCCCTGTCCATCACCAATACCTGGAGTTCACTCAGACTCACGTCCATCAAGTCAGTGATGCCATCCAGCCATCTCATCCTCTGTCGTCCCCTTCTCCTCCTGCCCCCAATCCCTATCAGCATCAGTCTTTTCCAATGAGTCAAATCTTCACATGAGGTGGCCAAAGTACTGGAGTTTCAGCTTTAGCATCATTCCTTCCAAAGAAAGCCCAGGGCTGATCTCCTTCAGAATGGACTGGTTGGATCTCCTGGCAGTCCAAGGGACTCTCAAGAGTCTTCTCCAACACCACAGTTCAAAAGCATCAATTCTTCGGTGCTCAGCTTTCTTCACAGTCCAACACTCACATCCATACATGACCACAGGAAAAACCATAACCTTGACTTGACGGACCTTTGTTGGCAAAGTAATGTCCCTGCTTTTCAATATGCTATCTAGGGTTGTCATAACTTTTCTTCCAAGGAGTAAGCATCTTTTAGTTTCATGGCTGCAGTCACCATCTGCAGTGATTTTAGAGCCCTCCAAAAATAAAGTCTGACACTGTTTCCACTGTTTCCCCATCTATTTCCCATGAAGTGATGGGACCAGATGCCATGATCTTCGTTTTCTGAATGTTGAGCTTTAAGCCAACTTTTTCACTCTCCACTTTCACTTTCATCAAGCGGCTTCTTAGTTCCTCTTCACTTTCTGCCATAAGGGTGGTGTTGTCTGCATATCTGAGGTTACTGATATTTCTTCCTGCAATCTTGATTCCAGCTTGTGCTTCTTCCAGCCCAGCGTTTCTCATGATGTACTCTGCACAGAATTTAAATAAGCAAGGTGACAGTATACAGCCTTGACATATTCTTTTTCCTATTTGGAACCAGTCTGTTTTTCCATGTCCAGTTCTAACTTTTGCTTCCTGATCTGCATACAAATTTCTCAAGAGGCAGGTCAGGTGTTCTGGTATTCCTATCTCTTTCAGAATTTTCCACAGTTAATTGTGATCCACACAGTCAAAGTCTTTGTGTAGTCAATAAAGCAGAAACAGATGTTTTTCTGGAACTCTCTTGCTTTTTCCATGATCCAGCGGATGTTGGCAATTTGATCTCTAGTTCCCCTGCCTTTTCTAAAACCAGTTTGAACATCTGAAATTTCATGGTTCATGTATTGCTGAAGCCTGGCTTGGAGAATTTTGAGCATTACTTTACTAGCGTGTGAGATGAGTGCAATTGTGTGGTAGTTTGAGCATTATTTGGCATTGCCTTTCTTTGCGATTCAAATGAAAACTGACCCTTTCTAGTCCTGTGGCCACTGTTGAGTTTTCCATATTTGCTGGCATATTGAGTGCAGCACTTTCACTGCATATTCTTTCAGGATTTGAAATAGATCCGCTGGAATTCCATCAGCTCCACTAGCTTTGTTCACAGTGATGCTTTCTAAGGCCCACTTGACTTCACATTCCAGGATGTCTGGCTCTAGATGAGTGATCACACCATTGTGATTATCCGGGTTATGAAGATCTTTTTTGTACAGTTCTTCTGTGTATTCTTGCCACCTCTTCTTAATATTTTCTGCTTCTGTTAGGTCCATACCGTTTCAGTCCTTTATTGAGCCCATCTTTGCATGAAATGTTCCCTTGGTATCTCTAATTCTCTTGAAGAGATCTGTAGTCTTTCCCATTCTGTTGTTTTCCTCTATATCTTTGCATTGGTCGCTGAGGTAGGCTTTCTTTTCTCTTCTTGCTATTCCTTGGAACTCTGTACTCAGATGCTTATATCTTTCCTTTTCTTCTTTGCTTTTGCTTCTCTTATTTTGACAGCTATTTATAAGGCTTTCTTTACTTTCTGCCATAAAGATGGTATCATCTGCATATCTGAGGTTATTAATATTTCTCAGGGCAGTCTTGGTTCCAACTTGTGTTTCATCCAGCCTGGCATTTATTATGATATACTCTGCTTGTAAGTTAAATAAGCAGGGTGACAATGTACAGCCTTGACGTACTCCTTTCCCAATTTGGAACTAGTCTGTTGTTCCATGTCCAGTTCTAACTGTTGCTTCTTGATATGCATACAGATTTCTCAGGAAATTTGAGAAACTCAACTGAAAATGTTGAGTTTTAAGTTTCCTCTTTCACCCTCATCAAGAGGCTCTTCAGTTCTTCTTCACTTTCTGCCATAACTGTGGTGTTATCTGCATAACTGAGATGGCTCTGAGATTTCAATAACTATAAAAATTTGAAAATATATTCTTAAATGAACACATATGATCCAGATATACAATCAAACTGACATTGAAATAGAGTACATCATAGCCAAAGAAGTTTGTAAAAGCAAATTGTTGATTAGAATGACAGAAAATTTAAAATTTGGCATTCAAATCAAGAGTTTAGAAAAGTAACAACTCCAGAAAGCTTAAAGATAAAAAAGGAATAATTAAATGATAAAATTTGAGCTGAAGTGAATGAATCAGAAAATGGAAAAAGAGTAGATGAATAAATGTATCTTAAACCAGGTCCTGTGGAGGATTAATCATACAGAGACATATTAATGATAAAAAATTTAGAAAATCCTTTCTCATAAAGAATGATCAAATTCATGGGATGAGATATATATTCATTCATTACATCATCAAAATATAAATGGAGAAATGCATATTGTCTATGATGTTTTGATAGTTGGGTATTTTATATATTGCTAGTGAGATAACTCAAAGTATGTAGTCGTTCCAGAACACAAGTTTAAGCTAGTTAAACCAAAGCTTTACAAGGGTAAAAATGTTAAGCTGCTTCATTTTATCCACACTTTTAATGGTAAAGACAAAACACAATGGATAACTATTTTCCATATTCAAGATGTTCACTGAACTTTATTGGGTTGACCAAAACAAACCTTTTGTGTTTTCCATATGATGGCTCTAGGAGTCCTTTGTTGTCTTTAACTTCATTAGAAACAATTTTGCTAAGTTGTATTGTGATAGCTGTCCTATCAAGGTGTATCTAAAAATAAAATCAAAATTAGTGAATTTTTGTGTAGCCACTTCAATATTGAAGATGGAAGAAAAAAAATAACATTTTAGCATATGATATTTTATTATTTCAAGAAAGGTAAAAACTCAACTGAAGTGCAAAGAAAGATTTGTGCAATGTATGGAAAAGTTGCTCTGAGTGATCAAATGTGAGAAAATAACATTGAAACATCTATTTTGCATTACCATATGTAAAATATGTAACTAGCAAGAGTTCAATGCATGAAACAGGGCACCCAAAGCCCGTGCTCTGTGGTAACCTAAAGGAGTAGGGTGGGGAGGGAGGTGGGAAGGAATTTATAATGGAGGGGACACGTGTATATCCATGGCTGATTCATATTGATGTATGGCAAAAACCATCACAATATTGCAAAGTAATTATCCTCCAATTAAATTAAAAAAAAAAAAAGTAGTCTGTGAAGTTTCCATGCTCAAGATTTCTTGCTAGACAACACTCCACGATAGGATAGACCAGATGAAGTTGATAGCGATCGAATAGAAACATTAACTGAAAAAAAATTAACATTATACCCCTAGGGAGATAGCAAATCTTCTCAAAATATCCAAATTAAGTCTTGAAAATCATTTGCACCAGTTTGGTTATGTTAATCTCTGATGTTTGTGTTCCATGCAAGATAAGAAAAAAAAATATATTGCTAGTATTGACAGTATTTCTGCATGCAATTTTCTCTTCTGAAACATAACAAAAGTGTCTGTTTTTAAAACAAATTGTGATGGGTAATGAAAAATGTATACTGTAAAATAATGTTGAATGGAAGAGATCACGGTGCAAATGAAATGAATCCTCTGGAGAAAGAAATGGCAACCCACTCCAGTACTCTTGCCTGGAAAATCCCATGGACTGAAAAGCCTGGTAGGCTACAGTCCGCGGGGTAGCAAAGAGTTGGACACAACTGAGTGACTTCAATTCACTTCACTTCACTTTCTTTCATTAACAGACTGCTAGTGACTATATAATATCCAGCTGAAGACTAGCAGGGGGATACTCTTTCTGCCCCCTTCTGATGCCTATGTCAGAACCTTTCTCTATCTCCTTTATACTTTAATAAAACTATTACATAAAACCTCTGAGTGATCAAGCCTCGTCTCTGGCCCCAGATTGAATTCTTCACCTCCGGGGGCCAAGAATCCCAGCGTCGTGATTCAACAACAACCTTTCAGTCATATCTGACTCTTTTGTGACCGCATGAACTATAGTCCACCAGGATTATAGTCCACCATGGGATTATAGTCCTCTGTCCATGGGATTTCCCAGGCAAGAATAATGGAGTGGGTTGCCATTTCCTTCTCCAGGGAATATTCCCCACCCGGGAACTGAACCCATATCTCCTGCATTGCAAGCAGATTCTTTGCTGTCTGAGATACAAGGGAAATCTGGATCATGTGGTAATTCTATTTTTAGTTTTTTTTAGAAGCCCCTAATGTCTTCCAAATGACTGCACTAACTTTCATTCTCACCAACAGTGCAGGAAAATTCCTTTCTCTATATACCCTCTTCAACATTTGTTATTTCTAGAGGTTTTATTTATAGCCATTCTGACTGGGCATGTGATAACTCATTGTAGTTTTGATTTGCATTTCTCTAATACTTAGCAATGTTGAGCATCTTTTCTTGTGTCTATTATCCATCGGTATTTTTTTCTTTGGAGAAATGTCTTCTTAGGTCTTCTGCCCATTGTTTGACCGGCTTGTTTGATTTTTTAGTATTGTTGAGTTGTATGAGCTCTATGTATACTTTGGAATTTAAGCCCTTGTAGGTTGCATCATTTGTAAATATTTTCTGCCATTCATTTCATTTTGTTTATGACTTCTTTTCATTGCAGGAGCTTGTAATTTGATTAAGTTCCATTTGTTTACAATTATTTCTATTTCCTTGGGAGACTGACCTAAGAAAACATTGGTACAATTTACTTCAGGGAAAATTTTGCTTAGGTCCTCTTCTAGAAGTTTCAGGGTGTCATGTCTTATGTTTTGAGTGTTTAGGCCATTCTGTATTTATTTTTATGGTTGCTGTAGGTAGGGCATCTAATGCTATGTTGAGGAGAAGTGATGAGAGTGGGCATCCTTGTCTTGTTCCAGATTTTAGTATGAAGTCTTCCAACTTTTCCGCTGAGTATTATTGTTGGCTGTGGTTTTGTCATGAATACATTTACTATTTGCAAATATGTTCCCTCTATGCTCACTTTTAGTAAGAGTTTTTATTATGAATGAGTATTGAAGTTTGTCAAATGCTTCTTCTGCATCTATTGAGATGATCATCTGGTTTTTGTCTTTTCTTTTGTTTATGCAGTATATCACATTAATTGACTTGCATACTTTGAACTATCCTTGTGAGCTTGGAATGAATCCTATTTGGCCAAGGTGAACAATTTTCTTTATATGTTGTTGGATTCAGTTTGGTAATATTTTGTCGAGAATCTTTATGTCTATATTCTCCAAAGATATTGGCTTTAATTTAATTTTTTTTTTGGTGGTGGCTTTCTCGATATTTGGCATCAGGGTGATGGTGGCTTCATAGAATGCCTTTTAGAGTGTTCTATCCTCTTCAGCTTTTTGGAAGAGTCTGAGAAGGACTGATATAAGTTCTTTGTATGTTTGGATAAAACTCACCTGTGAAGCCATCTGGTCTGGAATTTTTGTTTGTAGGAAGTTTACAAATTACAAACTCTATTTCGAGTCTAGTGATTGGTCTGTTCTGATTATCTATATGATTCTTCTTGATTTAATTGTGTGGGCTGAAGTTTTCGAGAATCTTGCCTGTTTCTTTTAGGTTGTCAAGTTTGTTGGCATATAATTATCATAGTATTCATTTTTTAAAATTTCTGTTGTATCAGTTATGTCTCCTTTTTCATTTCTTATTTTATTTGTGTTCTCTGTGTTTTTTTCTGTGGTGAGTTTGGTCAAAAGTTTGTCAATATTGTTTATCATTTCAAAGAACAAGGTCTTAGTTCTACTAAGTTTTTTTTTTTTTTAATCTCTCTTTTATTTGTTTCCATGCTGAATTTTTATTATTTTTTTCTTCTGATGACTTTATGCTTTATTTATTCTTCTTTTTCTAATTCTTTAAAGTGGTAGATTAGTATGTTTATTTGAGGTTTTTCTTATCTTTTGAGGAAAGCATTTATTGTTATGCACTTCCCTCTACTAACTGCTTTTGTGGCATCCTATAGATTTTGTATGGTTGTGTTATCATTGTTATTTGTTTTAACATATTTTTAAAATTTCTCTTTGATTTCATCAGTTATTCATGGTTTTTTAGTAGCATGTCTCCATATAATCATTTTTTTCTCATTTCTTTTTCTGTGGTTAATTTCTAGTTTCATAATATCGTGATGAGAAAAGATGCTTGAGATAACTTCTATACTCTTAAATTTATTGCAGCTTGTTTGTGCTCTGATGTGTGGCCATACTAGAGAATGTTCCATGTGCATTTGAATATGTGTTTTATTTTCTTTTGGATGTAATGTCCTACAAATATCAATTAAATCTAACTGTTCTATTGTATCTTTTAGTATTTCTGTTGCCTTATTGATCTTCTGTCTGCAAGATCTGTCCATTCATATGAGTTGGGTTGAAGTCTCCTACTATTATTGGATTCCTGTCAGTTTCTCCTTTATGTTTGTTAGTATTTGTTTTATGCAATTAAGCGTTCCTATCATATATCTTAACCCCATAGTGAGGAGTCTTCAGTTAAATGAAAAAATTAAGCAAGTTTTCATTTTTTTTTTCAGTCTTTGTTGGGCATGAAGATCAAATTGACAGGATGGATCCCATGACAATTCCGACAAAAGGATGTATGATACTAACATCATCATTGCCTAATGAAATATAGCCTAATTTCTGTCAATTCTGTATTTTGATATGTTGCTTCATAGTTCTGTGTTTACTTTGTGCTAGCAATGTGAATTTAGATGCATTATTTCCTGATAAGAGGTGTGAATTCAGATTAGAAAAAAAAATAGTGCTCCATGTTTTGCTGTTTTAACTATGGTACTACTAAGTGACTAAACATTTCATAGATTCAAGAACAGCTTTAAAGTGATATTTGCTGTTGTTTATTAATATAGCAACTGAGGATATTGCAATCACAGAGACTATAGCATGTTGTTTACTTTTTCTGTTTCTTTAGTTGTATTATATATTGATTATGTATTTATCATAAATTATGTATTGATTATAAATATTAAAATATTAATTCTATCATCTCTAGTCCCACACCTATCAAGATCATAGTTGTCAGCACAACCTCACAAAAACTGTGACATTCATCCATATCAAATTCAAATCTCTCACCAATAGCATTGGACACATAGTCTGTATAGACACATTCTCACATAGGAATATCCCTTCAAGACTGCAATGTGAGACAGCAAAAGAGACACAGATGTATAGAACAGTCATTTGGACTCTGTGGGAGAGGACGAGGGTGGGATGATTTGGGAGAATGGCATTGAAACATGTACATTATCATATGTGAAATGAATCACCAGTCCAGGTTTGAAGTATGATACAGGATGCTTGGGCCTGGTGCACTGGGATGACCCAGAGGGATGAGATCAGGAGGGAGGTGGGAGGGGGGTTCAGGATTGGGAACACATGTACATCTGTGGTGGATTCATGTCAATGTATGGCAAAACCAATACAATATTGTAAAGTAATTAGCCTCCAATTAAAATAAATAAATTTAAAAAAAAAGACTGCAATGGGTAATTTCATCTAAATTCATAAAGACAGAGAAAGTTAAGCAAAATGAAAAGGCAATGAAAGTACTCTTAATTAAAAGATGAAGGGAAAATACCTGAAAAAAAAAAAAGAACAGAAATTTTAAAAAGTTACCAGATAAATGATTCATTGGTAATAAACATTGCTAATAAAAATGGTAACTAAATTAGGAAAATAGTTTATGTAAACAGGGAAGATCTTTCAAATAAACTAGAAAATGTATTAAAAGGCCCATTCAGAAATAAATAATTCAAAGCTGAAATAAAAAGCACACTGGAAGAAATGAATAGCAGACTAAGTGTTATGGAATATAGAATAACAAATCACAACAGCATAAGGAAGAAACATTAAAAAAAGGAAATATGAGATCTTTTGGATAATATTAAGCTTACCAATATTTGTATTATTTGGATCCCATAAGGTGTGTAGATAGAGAGAAGGGAATTGGAAATATATTCGAGTAGGTTAAGGTTAAAAATTTTCCAAATTTGAAGTAGGAAAACATATCCAGGTACAGAAAACACAAAAGCTCCAGAACAAGATACATCAAAATAAACATATGCTAAGAAGTATCATAATTAAAATGATAAAATTAAAGATAAGGAGATAATTCTAAAGGAGGCAAGATAAAAACAGAGTGATATACAAGGGAAATCCCATAAGGCTGATTTCTTTACATAAATTTTTCAGGACACAAGGGAGTGGCATAAAGTGCTGAAGAAGAAAAACTGCAACCTCAATTCAGCAAGATTATCATTTAGGAAGATAACGAAATTCTTAGACAAGAAAAAAACTAAAAGAGTTAATCACTGCTAAAGCTACTCTAAAATAAAATTTGAAAGATATTCTCTAGGTGGAAAGGAATAAGAATCTCTGCAAAGGGAAAATCCAACTAGGAAAGAAAAATATACAGTAAGGATTGAAGATCAACTATTTAAATAATTCAGTATGTAGAGCAAAAGAATGAAAAGCTGGTAAAACAATTATAACTGAAAAATAGATAAAGAGTAATCATGAAGATATAAAATATGACATAAAAAAACACAAAATGTGGGGAAGGGGAGTAAAAATGTAGATCTTTTAGGATGTGTTTGAAATTGAATGAGTGCAAGTTTAAAACAAGTAGATATAATTATGGGTCAACATATATGAAATCTATGGTAAACCACAAATCAAAAGCACACAAAAACATAGAAACAAAGGAAGACAAGCATACTACTAAAGAAAGTCATCAAATCATCAAACCAAGAGAAGAAGCAAAAATAATAAGAAATGAACAAGGAAGAACTCAATCAACAACCAGAAGCAATTGTACAAGCAGCAGTGACATTGCTAGTGATGCAAAGAAGTGTTGCCTGTTTTACTATACTACTGTACTTTTCAAGATTCTGCTGTGGTTCATTCACTAAGTTGGGTCTGACTCTTTGTGACTCCATGGAATGCAGCATGCTAGGCTTCTCTATCTATCTTCTCCAGTATCAGCCAGAGTTTGCTAAAATTAGTGTCCATTAAGTTGGTGATGGCTATCTAACCATCTCATCCCCTGCCACCCCTTTCTCCTTTTGCCTCAATATTTCCCAGCATTAGGGTCTTTTTCAGTGAGTCAGCTATTTGCATCAGGTAGCCGAAGTTTTGGAACTTCATCTTCAGCAATAGTCCTATTTAATATTCATGGTTGATTTTCTTTCAGAAATGACTGGTTTGACCTCCTTGCTGTCCAAGGAAATCTCAAGAGTCTTCTCAACACCACAATTTGAAAGTATCAATTCTTTGGCACTCAGTCTTCTTTATGATTCAACTCACATCTGTACATGACTACTGGAAAAAACATAGCTCTGACTATAAGGAACTTTGTCAGCAAAGTGATGTTTATGCTTTTTAATACATGATCTGTCATATAGTCTCCTTCCAAGGAGCAAGCTTCTTTTTAAATTCATGGTTTCAGTCACCAAATGCAGTGATTTAGGGGTCCAAGAAAAAGAAATCTGTCACTGCTTCCATTTTCCCCCTTCTATTTGTCTTGAAATGATGGGGACAAGTACCATAATCTTAGTTTTTTGAACACTGAGTTTCAAGCCAGCTTTTCTCTCTCCTCTTTCATCTTCATCACAAGATTCTTCAGTACCTCTTCATTTTCTGCTGTAAGGAGACAAATAAGGTGATCTGGTATTCCCATCTCTATAAGAATTTTCAGGTTTGTTCGAGGAAGGTCCTGTACAGTAAGACTAAATAGGTTATATTTATAATGAATTATTTATGTGAAAACTATTATAGACCTATTACAGTACAATACTATATAGCTGATTGTGTTAGTTGGATGCCTTGGCTAACTATGTTTCATTTACAAAGAAACTGGACTTATGAATGCACTCTTAGAACAAAACTCACTCATATGTAGGCGATTCACCATTTTAATAGACAAAAATGGAGAAATTGGCAATAATAAAATGATAGTGAGGGACATTGTAGCATCTCATTTGCATTAATGGGCAGATTTCCCAGATGGAATATCAGTAAGGCAGCAACAGTTTGTCTGTCTGTCTCTTTCTCTCTCTCTCTCTCTCTTTTTTTTTTTTTTTTTTGCTGGTCTAAGTATTCGTTGTGGTGCATGGGTTTTTCTCTAGTTGAAGCATACAGGGGCTTCTCTAGTTTTGGTGTGTGGTATTCTCTTGTTGCAGTGCATGCGCCCTAGAGCACACAGGCTCAGAAGTTGCAGTACTCAGTCTCCCTAGTTGTGGAGTATGGGCTTAGTTGCCCTGTACTCTGTGGGATTTTAGCTCTTCAACCAGGGATTGAACCTGCATTGAAAGGCAGATTCTTAAACACTGGACCACCAAGGAAGTCCCAAGGCAACATTAGTCTTAAGTGACACAATTTATTTTTGTTTTTCAGTCACTAAATCATGTCTGACTTCTTGCAACCTTATGGACTGTAGCATACCAAGCTTCTCTGTCCTTCACTATCTCCACAGTTTGTTCAAATTCATATTTATTGAGTTAGTGATGCTATCTAACTATCCCATCCTCTGTTGGCCCCTACACATTTTGCCTTCTGTCTTTCTTGGCATCAGTAGATATCTATGAGATATTATATCCAAACACTGCAGAATACACATTGTTGTCGAAGTGCACTTGGATAGATCAAATGCTAGGCCACAAAACAAGCCTCAACAGACTTATAAGAAATTATGCCAACATTTTTTTTTCTGACCATGGCAGTATGAAACTAAAAATTAATTATAGAAAGGAAATGGGTAAACACACAAATGTGGAGAGTAAACAACATGCTCCAAAGAACTATGGGTCAATGAAGAAATTAAAGAAAACAGAAAGTTCTCAAGACAAATGAAAATGGAAACATAATAATCTAAATTCTGTGGGATGAAGGGAAAAAAAAACAGTTCTAAGAGGGAAGTTTATACTATTATGGGTCTTCCTCCAAAAATAAGAAAAAAATTAAATAAACAACCTGTCCAAGTACTTAAAGGTATTTAGTAATGAAGATCAAAAAAAGCACAAAGTCACCAGAGTGAAACAAAAATAAAGATCAGAGAGGAAATAAATAAAATAAAGATTAAAATAGCAATTGAAAAGAGCAATAAAATTTTATCTTTATTTTTGTTTTTTGGCAGAAAGAAGCACAATAGATAAAGCTTTAGCCAGTTTCACCAAGAAGAAAGGGCTTTCCTGGTAACTCAGATGGTAAAGAATCTGCTTGCAATGCAGGAGACCTGGGTTCAATCCCTGGGTTATGAAGATCTTCTAGAGAAGGCAATGGCAATTCACTCCAGTATTCTTGCCTGGAAAATCCCATGGACAGCCCTGGTAGGCTACAGGCTATAAAGTTGCAAAGAGTCAGATACAACTGGGTGACTAACACACACAACAAGAAGAGAGAGGACTCAAATAAACAAATTAGTAAATGAAAGAGGAGAAAGAACAACCAATATCACAGATATAAAAACATATTATAAACAGTTAAATGCCAACAAATTGGCATTTACCTAGAGGAAACTAGAGGAAATCACAAATTTCTGGTAACATACAAACTTTTAGGACTGAATCAGGAAGAAATGTTCAATCTAAATAGACTGATCACTATATTGAAATTGAATTTATAATTTAAAAAAAAATTTGAGCAAACAAAATTCTATTATCTGATAGCTTCACTGGGCAATTCTACCAAACATATAAAGAACAAATAATACCTACCCTTGTCCAACTATTCCAATAGATTGGGAGCACTCCCCAAATCATTCAATGAGTCCACAATTATCCTGATACCAAAACTAGATAAAGATAATACAAAAAAAAATTCAGACCAAAAACTTTTATGAATATGGATCCAAAAATTTTCCACAAAATATTAGTAAACTGAATTCAACAATATATAAAAATGATCATATTTGATGATTAGATTGGATTTTCAAGGGATGTAAATCTAGTTCAACATTCACAAATCAATGTGATACACCACATTAATAAAAGGAAGGACAAAACCATATGATTTCTCAACAAATATAGAAAAAGTATTGACAAAATTCAACATCCATTCATGATTAAAAAAAAAACCTCTCATCAAAGTGTGTGCAGAAAGAGCATATCTCAATTTAATAAAGATCATTATGACAGATTCACAGCCAATGGAATACTCAACAGTGAAAAGCTAAGTCTTCTATCTCAACTCAGAAGGCAAAGTAAGGATGCTTACTTTTGCCATTTTTATTTAAAAATGTATTGGAAGTCCTAGTCATAGCAATCAGGCAGGAAAAAGAAATAAAATGCATCCAAATTGGAAGGGAAGAGGAAAAACTCACCAGTTGTAGATGACATTATACTATATACAGAAACTCCAACAATCTCCACTTGAAAACTATTATAACAAATAAGTGAATTCAACAATGTTGCAGAATACAAGATTAATTTTTTAAAATCTACATTTCCCCTAAACATTAATAGTGAATTATTAGGAAGAGAAAGTTAAAAACAAACAAAAAAAAACTTTAAAAATCATATCAAAAAGGATGAAATGCCTAGGAGCAAATTTAACCAAGGACATGAAAGTCCTATACTCTGAAGTATTTAAAACACTGATGAAGGAAATTGAAGATGATATATAGAAAAATCTAAATAATTGGAATTTTTCCCAATATATGTCTATGCACATATATTGGAAAAATTTTAATTGTGTTAAAATTGCCATACTACCCAAAGCAATCTACAGATGTAATACTCTTCCTGTCAAAATATCCATTTTTAAAAAATCAAACTAGAACAAATAATCTTAAAATTCATATGGAGCCACAAAAGAACCAAATTACCAAAGCGATCTTAAGAACAACAACAAAGTTGGAAGATTAATCCTCCTAGACTTTAAACTGCACTCTTACAACGCTACAGTAATCACCAGAAAATTACTGGAACTATTCAATGGACTGTGAAGAAGGCTGGGTGCTGAAGAATTGATGCTTTTGAACTGCGGTGTTGGAGAAGACTCTTGAGAGTCCCTTGGACTGCAAGGAGATCCAACCAGCCCATTCTGAAGGAGATCAGCCCTGGGTGTTCTTTGGAAGGAATGATGCTAAAGCTGAAACTCCAGTACTTTGGCCACCTCATGCAAAGAGTTGACTCATTGGAAAAGACTCTGATGCTGGGAGGGATTGGGGGCACTAGAAGAAGGGGACGACAGAGGATGAGATGGCTGGATGGCATCACTGACTCGATGGACATGAATCTGAGTGACTCCGGGAGTTGGTGATGCACAGGGAGGCCTGGAGTGCCGCGATTCATGGGGTCGCAAGGAGCCGGACATGACTGAGCGACTGAACTGAACGGAACTGAATCAATGGATATAGTAATGTTGCAGAATATAAAATTAATTCACAGAAATCCCTTGCAATCCTATACACTAACAATGAAAAATCAGAAAACAAAATTAAGTAAACAATCCCATTCATCATTGCAGTGAAAAAAATAAACTACTTAGGAATACATTTACCTAAAGAATCAAAAGACCTGTATACAGAAAATTATCAAACACTGATTAAAGAAATCAAGGATGACACTAATAGACGGAGAAATATACCATGTTCTTGGATTGAAAGAATCAATGTAGTGAAAATGAATATGCTACCCAAAGCAATTTACAGATTCAACACAATCCCTATTCAAACTACAAACAGTATTTTTCACAGAACTTGGACAAACAATTTCAAAATTTGTATGGAAACATAAACGACCCCAAATAGCCAAAGCACTCTTGACAAAGAAGAATGGAACTGGAGGAGTCAACCTTCCTGACTTCAGATTATGCTGCAAAGCTACAGTCATCAAGACAGTATGGTACTGACACAAAGGCAGAAATATAGATCAATGGAACAAAGTAGAAAGCCCAGAGACAAATCCACACACCTATGGATACCTTATCTTTGACAAAGAAGGCAATATATAATGGAGAAAAAACAGTCTCTTCAACCAGTGGTGCTGGGAAAATTGATCAACTACATGTAAAAGAAGGAAACTAGAATACTTTATAATACTGTACACACAAAAATAAGCTCAAAGTGGATTAAATACCTAAATATAAGACCAGAAGCTATAAAACTCTTAGAGGAAAACATAGGCAGAACACACTCCAACATAAATCACAGAAAAATCCTCTAGGACCCACTTTCCAGAGTAATGGAAATAAAAAGAAAAATAAATAAATGGGACATAATTAAAATAATAAAAAAAACTTTGCACAATGAAGGAAACTATAAGCAAGGTGATAAGACAGCCCACAGAATGGGAGAAAATAATAGCAATCAATCTCCATAATATACAAGCAATCATGCAGCTCAATATCAGAAAAATGAACAACCCAATCAAAAAGTGGGCAAAAGACCTAAGTAGACATTCTCCAAAGAAGAGATACAGATGGCTAATAAAACCATGAAAAGATGTTCACTATCACTCCTTATTGGTGGTTTAGTCACTAACTCATATCCAGCTCTTGCTACCCTATAGACTGTAGCCTGCCAGGCTCCTCTGTCTATGATATTCTCCAGAAAAGAATACTGGAGTTGGTTGCCATTTTCTTCTCCAAGATGTCCATCAGCAGATGAATGGATAAAGAAGCTGTGGTGTATATACACAATGAAAAATTACTGAACTATAAAAAGGAACATGTTTCAGTCAGAACTAATGAGGTGGTTGAACCTCGAGCCTATTAAACAGAGTGAAGTAAGTCAGAAACAGAAAGACAAATACTATGTATTAACACACATATATGGAATTTAGAAAGGCAGTACCGATGATCCTATATGCAGGGCAGCAATGGAGACACAAATGTAAAGAACAGACTTTTGGACTCAGCGGGAGAAGTCAAGGAGGAATGATTTGAAAGAATACTACTGAAACATGTCCATTACCATACGTAAAATACATGGACAGTGCAAGATCAATGCACGAAACAGAACACCCAAAGCTTGTGCTCTGGGATAACCCAGAGGGATAGAGTGGGGAGACACATAGGAGGAGGATTCAGGATGGAGGGGGCCACATATATACCTACGGCTGATTCATGTTGATGTATGACAAAACCATCACAATATTGTTTAGTAATTATCCTACAATTAAAATACTTTTCAAAAAAATCATCAGTGACTTCACTTTGAGTAAAATCCAGATTCCTCTTATGTTTCGTAAGATTTTACATGACCTAGCCTCTGCCTGTCTCTCAGACTTCAGGTTTAACTAATTTCCTTGGATCAACAACCTCCAACTTTCTGGAGCCCTTTCTGTTCTCCAAGACATTACATTTTCTCTTATCCCAAGGTTTTTGAGTTTCTTATTCCCTTTTGTAGGGAATGTTTCCTACTCCTCTATCTACAAACACACACACAATCACAGACACACATACATATCTACATAGGAATGTGTGTACATGGATACAGACGCATACATATACAGACACATAGATGCATATACATGGACTATACACAGACAGACACACACACACCCCTAGCCTTTGTAGAATCAGTTTCTTACCCTACAGGTCTCATTTCCATTATCAGAACATTGGAGACATTATGTTTGACAGCCTAAATCTAAGCATTTTTCAGTTGATTTGCTTGGCTTTGCTAGGAAGAAATGACTTATCAACAAATAAGGACAATTCAGTTTCTTATAATATTCATATAACACTTTATTTTTAAAATGTAAATCTTCTAGTTGAGAACTCCAGAAAAAATATTAAGCAATAGTGGTGATGTGTCTGTTCCTGTTTTTTAAGGAAATGTCTCTATTATTTGCCAATATGATATTTTGCTGTTCCTATCTGACAAATACACTTTCATAAGTCCAGAAAGCATTCTTTTAATGTTATCTTACTAAGAATTTCATTTGAAATAAAAACTAAATTACATTAAACATCTTATGGGCATATATAGAAGTTACTAAAAGCTTTTTCCTATTTATTAATGTGTTTCCAAATTTCAGAACATCTTTATATTCTTGCATCTGGATTCTATTGGTAATATTCTCTTCAGATTTTTAAATATATATTTATTAGTGAGACAATTTCATTAGCACTACTATTACTTCTATTGTTACTACAAATACTATTACTATTCCTTTAGAGATTCTGACAGCTTTGTAAAATTAAAGGGCGTTCACAACAAATTTTACCACATATTGGGGCAGACTAATTCCTTGAGATTTTCTAGAACACACCTGGATGTTTTTTGTGATGAATTTTTAACTTTCAGTTTCTTCTGTTGTTATTAATCTATTGAGTTCTTTAACTTATTCTTGTTAATATTGATAATTTTTCCTGAAGCATTACATATTTTCACATTTATTGAAGTAAAGTTCTACAGGGCATTTTTTTCTAAAATGTGCTATACTTCTTTACATCTATGGTTATATTCTCATTTTCATCTCTGTTGTCCATTCTGTCTTATTTTCCCACAAATTTTCTTTATTAAACTTGCAAAAGTGCTGCATTTTTTAATGGTCTTTTCTTAGAGAGTTTACTTATGGCTTTACTTATCAAATTACTTGGTTTTGCAATTCTCTATTTTATTAATTTCTAATGTTATCTCTATTCCTTTATTCATCTGCTTTTTATGTTTATTCTATTGTTCTTTAACTTTTATGAATTGAATTGTCAATTACTTTATATTCATTCTCGTTTTTTAAGAAGCAAGATGCTATACCATCTACTTTGGGGATTATTTCGCCTAAATCCTGTAAGTGTGATTATGAAGTATTTTTAACACTTCTTTGAATAATTGATGATTTCAATTTTGGTTAAAATATAGTCTGTTATTACTACATTATCACATTTTTTGAGTTGCTTATTCTCCAACTTTAGTATTTTCCAGTTCATCTAAAACTCCAAAATATCTCCCATTCCTTAAATAAAATATTTCTTAGTTGTGGCCTGGGGAGAGGACACAGCTGCCAGGCACAGGCCAAGACTGGTTTGTGCAGAACATTTCTCATGAATTGCCTATGACTGAGATACCAAGGGAACATTTCATGCAAAGATGGGCTCGATAAAGGACAGAAATGGTATGGACCTAACAGAAGCAGAAGATATTAAGAAGAGGTGGCAAGAATACACAAAAGAACTGTACGAAAAAGATCTTCATGACCAAGATAATCACGATGCTATGATCGTTCACCTAGAGCCAGACATCCTGGAATGTGAAGTCAAGTGGGCCTTAGAAAGCATCACTACGAACAAAGCTAGTGGAGGTGATGGAATTACAGTTGAACTCTTTCAAATACTGAAATATGATGCTGTGAAAGTGCTGCACTCAATATGTCAGCAAATTTGGAAAACTCAGCAGTGGCCACAGGACTGGAAAAGGTCAGTTTTCATTCCAATCCCAAAGAAAGGCAATGCCAAATAATGCTCAAACTACCACACAATTCCACTAATCTCACACGCTAGTAAACTAATGCTCAAAATTCTCCAAGCCAGGCTTCAGCAATATGTGAACCATGAACTTTCAGATATTCAAGCTGGTTTTAGAAAAGGTAGAGGAACCAGAGATCAAATTTCCAACATCCGCTGGATCATGGAAAAAGCAAGAGAGTTCCAGAAAAAAACATCTATTGCTGCTTTATTGACTATGCCAAAGCCTTTGGCTGTGTGGATCACAATAAACTGTGGAAAATTCTGAAAGAGATGGGAATACCAGACTACCTGACCTGCCTATTGAGAAATCTGTATGCAGGTCAGGAAGCAACAGTTAGAATTGGACATGGAAAAACAGACTGGTTCCAAATAGGAAAAGCAGTATGTCAAGGCTGTATATTGTCACCCTGCTTATTTAACTTCTATGCAGAGTACATCAGGAGAAACACTGGGCTGGAAGAAGCACAAGCTGTAATCAAGATTGCCGGAACAAATGTCAATATCCTCAGATATGCAGATGACACCACCCTTATGATAGAAAGTGAATAGGAACTAAAAACCCTCTTCATGAGAGTGAACGAGAAGAGTGAAAACGTTGGCTTAAAGCTCAACATTCAGAAAATGAAGATCATGACATCTGTTCCCATCACTTCATGGGAAATAGATGGGGAAGCATTGGAAACAGTGTCAGACTTTATTTTGGGGGCTCCAAAATCACTGCAGATGGTGGCTACAGCCATGAAATTAAAAGATGGTTATTCCTTAGAAGAAAAGTTATGACCAACCTAGATAACATATTGAAAAGCAGAGACATTCCTTTGCCAACAAAGGTCTGTCTAGTCAAGGCTATGGTTTTTCTAGTGGTCATGTATGGATGCAAGAGTTGGACTGTGAAGAAAGCTGAGCACCAAGGAATGATGCTTTTGAACTGTGGTGTTGGAAAAGACTCTTGAGAGTCCCTTGGTTGCAAGGAGGTCCAACCAGTCCATTCTGAAGGAGATCAGCCCTGGGTGTTCTTTGGAAGGAATGATGCTAAAGCTGAAACTCTGATACTTTCGCCACCTCATGTGAATACTGGACTCATTGGAAAACTCTAATGCTGGAAGGAATTGGGGGAAGGAGGAAAAGAAGATGACAGAGAATGAGATGGCTGGATGGCATCACCGACTCAATGGACATGAGTTTGAGTGAACTCCAGGAATTGGTGACGGACAGGGAGGCCTGGTGTGCTGCGACTCATCGGGTTGCAAAGAGTCGGACACGACTGAGCGACTCAACTGAACTGATCAACTTTTATTTCTGTTCTCACATGTTGTAGCCATTGATCCCTTACCCTGCTTTATTATCTTTTGGGAAAATCAGTACTCATTTCATTACCCATATTGGGTTGTGAGATTATCAAGTTTACCTTATTTCACCACCTGTTTTAGGTGTTTTAGAAATTTTATAACATTCATCCTTTTATGTTAGCAATAATAAAGCAATTTTACTTTTCATATTTTTCAGGATTTTCAAATGAAATCATCAAAGAAGAAAATGCAAAAGGAAAGATACTCTGACTGAAAAAGAAAAAGAGGACAGGGAGAGAGTTTGGGAATGCATGTACACCCGTGGTGGATTCATGTCAATGTATGGCAAAACCAATACAGAATTGTAAAGTAAAATAAAAAATAAATAAATTAAAAAAAAAAAGAATAGAAGAGAGAAAGAGAAGCTAATTCTTGCAAACTGAGAAATTGAAGTATATAATAGAAACAATATACTTGATATCATGTTATGTGTATATATGCATCTTTGTGTAAGTACATTGTATTTTAATAGATAGCTGTTGAATTGGATTTGTTGATTGCTTTGGGTAGTAAAATAATTTTGACAGTATTGATTCTTCCTATACAAGAACATGTTATAGCCTTCAGTCTATTTGTGTCGTACTTTATTTCATTCATACATATTTTATAGTTTTTTGAGTTCAGGCCTTTTGGTTACTTAGGTCTATCCTTAGATATTTTATTCTTTTTGATAAATGAGAATATTTTCCTTTGATTTCCCTTTCTGAACTTTCATTGTTAGTATATAAGAATGAAGAGATTTCTGTGTATTAATTCCACATCCTGAAACTTTACCAAAGTCATTGATGAACTCTGCTTTCTGGTGGCATCTTTAGGATTTTCTATTCATAGTCTCATGACATCTGCAAACAGTGACAATTTTACTTCTTTTCCAATTTGGATTCCATTTATTTCTTTTTCTTTTCTGGTTGAGATTTCCAAAGCCATGTTGAAAAAAGTGGAAAGAGTGGACTCCCTTATCTTGTTCCTGATCTTATAAGAAATGCTTTCAGCTTTTACACATTGAGTATGATGCTAGTTGTAGGTTTATCATATATGGCCTCTATTATATTGACCTATATTACCCTGAATACTCGTTGGAAGGACTGAAGCTGAAAGTGCAATATTTTGGTAATCTGATGTAAACAACTGACTCATTAGAAAAGCCTTCATGCTGGGAAAAATTGAGAGCTGAAGGAGAAGAGGCATCAGAGGATGAGATGGCTGTATGGCATCACTAGGGTAATGGACATTGACTTGGGGATGCTTTGGGAGATGGTAAGGGATAGGGAGGCCTGGGGTGAGGCAGTCCATGGGGTCACAATGGTTCAGACATGATTGGGTGACTGAAAAACAATATTGCCCTATGTTCTCTCTATGCCCACTTTCTGGGAAGTTTTTTTATTTTTTTAATCATAAATGGATGTTTAATTTTGTTGAAACCTTTTTCTGTGTCATTGAGATGATCATCTGGTTTTCATTCTTCACTTTGTTGATGCATGCATCACATTGGTTTACTTGCAGATATTGAAAAATCCTTGCATCCCTGCGCCATCACTTGCATTGCTAAACCATTGTGCATGATCCTTTTGATGGCTTATTGGATTTGGTTTCTAGAATTTTGTTAACTACTTTTGTGTCTATATTCATCTGTGATATTGGTCCATAATTATATTCTTCTGTGGTATCTTTGTCTGATATTAGTATCAGGACGATGGTTGCCCTGTAGGGTGAGTTTGGGCATGTTTCTTCTTGTGCAAGTTTTCAGAATAGTTTCAGGACATGTTATTTCTTCTTTAAATATTTGATAAAATTCACCTGTGAAGCCTTCTGTGTCTGGATTTTGTTTGCTGAAAAAAATTTTAGTTAAGGTTTCAATTTAAGTAATTGTGATTGATCTGTTCATATTATCTATTTCTTCTTGCTTCAGTCCAGGAAGATTGTACCTTCCTAAGAAATTTTCCTTTTTGTTTTTTAACTAGTTTTCCATTTTATTGGCATATATTTGCTATGAGGGATTATGAGTAATCCCTCATAATCCTTTTTATTTCTGTGGTGACTGTTGGAAATTCTTTTTTCACTTCTACCTTCATCAAATTGAGTCCTATGCTTTTTTTTCTTGATGAGTCTGGTTATGATTTGCTAATTTTGTTTCTCTTCCCAAGGAACCAGTTGTTAGTTTTCTTTATCTTTGCTTCTGTTTTTTTTTTTTTATCTCTATTTAATTTATTTCTGCTCTGACCTTTTTGATTTCTTTCCTTCTACTAACTTAGAGCTCTGTTTGTTCCTCTTTCTTTAGTTAGTTATAAAGTTAGGTTTTTTGAGATTATTTCTGCTATTTTAGGTAAGATTGTATCACTATCAACTTCCCTTTTAGCACTGCTTTTACTGTGTTCCATAGGTTCCAAATAGGAAAAGGAGTATGTCAAGGCTGTATATTGTCATCCTGCTTATTTAACTTCTATGCAGAGTACATCATGAGAAACACTGGGCTGGAAGAAGCACAAGCTGGAATCAAGATTGCCGGGACAAATATCAATAACCTCAGATATGCAGATGACACCACCCTTATGGCAGAAAGTGAAGAGGAACTCAAAAGCCTCTTGATGAAAGTGAAAGTGGAGAGTGAAAAAGTTGGCTTAAAGCTCAACATTCAGAAAATGAAGATCATGGCATCTGGTCCCATCACTACATGGGAAATGGGGAAACAGAGGAAACAGGGTCAGACTTTATTTTTTGGGGCTCCAAAATCACTGCAGATGGTGACTGCAGCCATGAAATTAAAAGACACTTACTCCTTGGAAGCAAAGTTATGACCAACCTAGATAGCATATTCAAAAGCAGAGACATTACTTTGCCAACAAAGTTCTGTCTAGTCAAGGCTCTGGTTTTTCCAGTGTTCATGTATGGATGTGAGAGTTGGACTGTGAAGAAGGCTCACTGCTGAAGAATTGAGTCTTTGAACTGTGGTGTTGGAGAAGACTCTTGAAAGTCCCTTGGACTGCAAGGAGATCCAAACAGTCCATTCTGAAGGAGATCAGCCCTGGGATTTCTTTGGAAGGAATGATGCTAAAGCTGAAACTCCTGTACTTTGGCCACCTTATGTGAAGAGTTGACTCATTGGAAAAGACTCTGATGCTGGAAGGGATTGGAGACAGGAGGAGAAGGGGACGACAGATGATGAGATGGCTGGATGGCATCACTGACTCAGTGGACGTGAGTCTGAGCAAACTCCGGGAGTTGGTGATGGACAGGGAGGCCTGGCGTGCTGCGATTCATAGGATTGGAAACAGTTGGACACGACTGAGCGACTAAATTGAAATGATAGGTTTTGAACCTCCTGCTTTCATTTTCATTTTTTCTCTTGACATTTGTAATTTCCTCTTTTAATTGCTCAGTAATTCATTGATAGTTTAATGGCTTATTTTTTAATCTCCATATGTTTGTCTTTTTTTTTTTTTTCCCTACAGTTTTCCTTTTTAGATCATAGCTGATTTCTAATCTCATAGTATTGTAGTTGGGGAAGATGTTTGATATGATTTCAGTTTTCTTAAATTTACCTCAGCTTGCTTTGTGGCCCAAGATATAATCTATCCTGGAGAACATTTCTTGTGCAATTGAAATAAGTGCATTTTACTGCTTTTGGATGGCATGCTCTACAAATATCAATTAACTGATCTAGTGTGTCATTTAAGTCTTGTGGTTCCTGGTTGGTTTTCTGCCTTTTTCCATTCATGAAAATTCCTCACTATTATTATGTTATTGTCCATTTCTTCTTTTATGGCTATTAGTATTTTTCTTGTATATTGAAATGCTCCTATGTTGGGTGAATATATATTTACAATTGTTATGTCTTCTTCCTAGATTAATCCATGGATCATTATGTAGTGTTTTTTCTTTGTCACTTGTGTTTTTTTAAGTCTAATTTTTCTGATATGGGAATGGCTACTACAGCGCTGATTTTCATTTGCATGGAATACCTTTTCCAATCGCCTCACTTTCAGTCTGTATGTGTGCCTAGATCGGAAGTGTTCCTCTTTTAGACAGCATATATATGGGTCTTATTTTTGTATCCATTGAGCCAGTCCATGTCTTTTAAGTTAATTACTGATATGTATATTCTTACTGACAATTTGTTGTTTGGAACTTTTTTTGCAGTTCTTTCTTCTTTCTTTCCTCTTTTATTATTTTCCTGTGATTTCCAGACTAACTTTAGTGTTGTTTGTGGATTTCTTTCCTCTTTTTCTTTTCTTTGTATGCTACATTTATATTCTCATTCTCAAGATTGCTTGTTTTGATATCATCTTTGTGTTTGGATGATTTCCTACTTTTTCATATGTTGACTTTCCTGGTGAGTTTTTTCACTTATACTTTTTTGTTTCTAATTGTGGTCTTTTATTTCCCACTTAGAGAAGTTTCTTTAACATTAGTTGCAAAGCTGGTCTGATGGTGCTGAATTATCTTAGCTTTTTCTTGTCTGTAAAGCTTTTAATTCCTCTGTAAAATCTGAATGAGAGACTTGCTGGCTAGAGTATTGATGGTTGTAAGGATCTCCCTGTAATCATTTTAAGTATACCATGCCACTCCCTTCTGACAAAAACTGTTTCTGTTGGAAAATCAGCTGATAACTGATTTGGGGGAACTTATTTGGATTTTCTTTTATGTTATTTGATGCTTTCCTTTTGCTGTTTTTTTTTTTAAATATTTTTCTCTGCATTTAATTCATGTTAGTTTGATAGATATGTGTCTCAGTATGTTCCACCTTGAGTTTATCCTCACTGGGACTCTGCATTATCTACTTTCCCTTTCCATCTTAGAGAACATTTCAGCTATTATGTTATTAATTATTTTCTCAAGTCCTTTCTCTGTCTCTCCCCTTTTTGCAACCCCTATAATGAGTATATTGGCATGTTTAATGTTGTCCCAGAGATCTGCTAGACTGTCTTCTTTTCTGTTCATTTTTTTTCTTTCATTCTTCTTTCTGTTCCAAAGCAGTGATTTCCATCTTTCTGTCTTCCAACTAATTTAACTGTTCTGTCTCAGTTATTCTGTGATTGATTCCATCTAGTATATTTTTGTTTCATTTATTTTATTATACATATTTATTGTTTTGCTTTTAGTTCTTCTAGATCTTTTTAAAATATTTCTTATATCTACTTAATCTGTGCCTCCATTCATTTTCCAAGATCTTCAATCACCTTTATAGCATTATTATGATTTTTCAAAAAAATATATTACCTAGTTCTTCTTCACTTATTCTTCTGGGATTTTAACTTGTTTCTTCATCTGGGACTTATTCTTTTGCCATATCATTTAGTTTCACTTTTTGTGATTGCATTTTCTTTTCTACAAACTGCAAAGTAGTAGTTCTTGCTTCTGCTGTCTGCTCCTTTGTGGATGAGGCTAAGAGTTTGTGTAGGTCTTATGGTGGGAGAGACTGATTCTTGCCAACTGGTGTGTGGAGGTGTGTCTTGTCCATCTGGTGAGCTGGGATATGTCAAGGACTGTGTTTACTGGACAACTTCATGCTCAGAAAGACTTTAAGCAGCCTGTCTTCTGATGAATAGCTTTATGTACCCACTCTGTTGGTTATTTGGTGTGATGCAACCTAGTACTGAAGTCTATAGGTTGATGGGTGAGATCAGACCTTGGTGAGAAAATTAAAGCTTCCAGGAAAGCTAAAACCAAAAGAGTTATCCCCAGAACTACAATGGCCAGTTTCTTTGTTTCTGCAGTGAGACACAGCTTTCACTAAATCTTCAGGAGACCCTCCAGTAATATCATACAGCTCTGTTCCAGTCTCTTATAATGTTTCTGATTTTTGTTCACTTCATACTGGTATACATAAGGCCTTTTATTCACCCTTCAATAGTGGACTTTGTTTCCCCCATTTCTGTGAAATTCCTGTGATCAAATCCTGTTGTACTTCAAAACCAGTTTCTTTGGGGATCCTCTTCCTGCTTTCAGCTCCCCCAGGCTGGGGAGCTTCATGTGGGACTCAGAACTTTCACACCTGTGGGAGAAAGTCTGCTATATTTATTTTCCTGTTTGTGGGTCACCAACCCAGTGCATATGAGTTTTGATTTCATTGTGATTGCACACCTCTTATTATCTTGTTGTGGCTTCTTTGTTTTTAAATTTATTTATTTATTTTAATTGGAAGGCTATTACTTTATAATATTGTGGTGTTTTTTTTCCCATATATTGACATGAATCATCCATGGGTGCCCATGTGTCCCATCCTGAACCCCACTCCCACCTTTCTCCCCACCCCACCCCTCTGGGTTGTCCCAGAGCACTGACTTTGAGTGCCCTGTTTCATGCATCGAATTTGCACTGGTCATCTATTTTACATATGGTAATATACATGCTTCAGTGTCATTCTCTCAAATCAACCAACCCTTGCTTTCTCTTACAGAGTCCAAAAATCTGTTCTTTACATCTGTGTCTCTTTTGCTGTCTTGTATATAGGATTGTCATTATCATCTTTCTAAATTACATATATATGTGTTAGTATACTGTATTCATGTTTCTTTTTCTGACTACTTCACTTTGTATAATAGGCTACAGTTTCATCCACCTCATTAAAACTTACTCAAATGCATTCTTTTTTTTTTAATAGCTGAGTAATATTCCATTGTATATATGTACAACAACTTCCTTGTCTATTCTTCTGCCGATGGACATCTAGGCTGCTTCCATGTCCTAGCTATTATAAACAGTGCTGCAATGAACATTGGGACACATGCATCTCTTTCAATTCTGGTTTCCTCAGTGTATATACCCAGCAGTGGGATTGCTGGGTCATATGGCAATTCTTTTTCGAGGTTTATTAAGGAATCTCCACACTGTTCTCTATAGTGGCTGTACCAGTTTGCATTTCCAATAAGAGTGTAAGAAGATTCCCTCTTATCTACACCCTCTCCAGCATTTACTGTTTGCAGACTTTGATGATGGACATTTTGACTGGCATGAGATGATACCTCATTGTGGTTTTGATTTGTATTTCAGTAATAGTGATGTTGAGCATCTTTTCATGTGTTTATTAGCCATCTGTATGTTTTCTTTGGAGAAATGTCTTTTTAGGTCTTTTCCCCACTTTTTAATTGGGCTGTTTGCTTTTCTGGTATTGAGTTGTATGAGCTGCTTGTATATTTTGGAAATTAATTTGTTGTCATTTGCTATTATTTTATCCTATTCTGAGAGTTGTATTTTCACCTTGTTTGTACTTTCATTTGCTGTCCAAAAGCTTTTAATTAAGTCCCACTTGTTTAGTTTTGCTTTTATTTCCATTACTCTAGGAGGATCTTGCCTGAAGAATCCCATGGATGGAGGGGCCTGGTAGGCTGCCGTCCATGGGGTCCCTAAGAGTTGGACACGGCTGAGTGACTTCACTTTCACTTTTCACTTTCATGCATTGAAGAAGCAAATGGCAACCCACTCCAGTGTTCTTGCCTGGAGAATCCCAGGGGCAGCGGAGCATGGTGGGCTGCCATTTATGTGGTCGCACAGAGTCAGACATGACTGAAGCAACTTAGCAGCAGCAGCAGCAGGAGGAGGATCATAGAAGATCTTGCTTTGATTTATGCCACTGAGTGTTCTGCCTATGTTTTCCTCAAAAATTTTTATAATTTGTGTTTCACATTTAGTTTGTTAATCCAGTTAGAGTGTATTTTCATATGTGGCATTAGGAAGTATCTAATTTCATTCTTTTACATGTAGCTGTCCAGTTTTCCCAGGGCCACTTGTTGAGGAGGCTATATGCCTCATTGTATATTCTTGTCTCCTTATGTATTGAGGTACTTCTATCATGGGTGCATAAATATTTACAATTGTTATGTCTTCTTGTTTTGATCCCTGAATCATTATTTAGAGTCTTTCTTTGTCTCTTATGATATTCTTAATTTAAAATCTCTTTTATCTGAAATAAAGATTGCCACTCCAGCTTTTTGATTTCCATCCACATGGAATATTTTTTTTTTCTATCCTTTTACTTTACGTCTGTATGTGTCTCTAGGTCTGAAGTGAGTATCTTGTAGGCAGCATATATATGGGGCCCGTTTTTGTATCCATTCAGTCAATCTGTATCTTTTGGTTGGTGCACTTAATCTCCATTTACATGTAATGTAATTATTGATATATATGTTTCTATTGGCATTTTGTTGATTGTCTTGGGTTTGTTTTTGTAGGTCTTTCCCTTGTGTTGTGTCTACTGGCTATGTAAATCCCTTTAGTATTTATTGAAAAGCTTGTTTAGTGATGCCAAGTTCTCTTAACATCTTGTCTGTATAGCTATTGATTTCTCCATCAACTTTGAATGAAATCTTTTCCAGGTATAGTATCTTGGTTGTATATATTTTCTCTTTCATTGCTTTAAATATATCTTGCTTCTGGCCTGCAGAGATTCTGCTGAAATATCTGCTGTTAGTCGTATGGGTTTTCCCTGGTATGTTACTTGTTGCTTTTCCCTTGCTGATTTTAATATTCTTTCTTTGTGATTAATCTCTTAGTTTGATTAATATGTGTCTTGATGTATTTCTCCTTGGGTTTATCTTATGAGACTCTCTGCCCTTCTTGGACTTGAATGACTCTTTCCTTTCCCATGCTGGGGAAGTTTTCAACTTTAATTTCTTCAAAAAGTTTCTCAGTGCCTTTCTTTCTTCTTCTGGGGCCCCTTTTACTCGAATGTTGGTGCTTTTAATATTTTGACAAGTGTCTCTGAGGCTATCCTCAATACTTTTCATTCTTTTCCCTTTATTCTTTTCTATAGCAGTTATTTCCACCATTCTATCTTCCAGGTCACTAATCCATTCCTCTGCCTCAGTTATTCTGCTATTGGTTCCTTCTAGAGTATTTTTCACTTCAGTAATTGTACTATTTATCTCTGTTTGCTTATTCTTTATTTCTTCTATGTCCCTGGTGACTGTATTTATTGTGTTAAACGTTTCTTGCATTTTCTCCATTCTATACTCAAGTCTTCAGAGTATCTTTACTATCTTTATTTTGAATTGTCTTTCAGGGAGATTGCTTATTTCCTCTTCATTTATTTGGTTTTGTGAGTTTCTACCTTGCTCTTTCATTTGTGTTGTGTTTTTCTGTCTTTTCATCATTTTTCCTTCTAACTTACTCCACTTGAGATTTCCTTGCCCCTAGGCTTTACGGTTGTATTCTTTCTTCTTTTTGGCTTTTTCCCTTGGAGGGAAAATTTTGTTTAGTGGTTTGTGATGATTTATTGTTAGGGGTGATTTGTGCCTATGGTCTAGTGCTCAGAGATCAAGCAGATCAAACTTAATTAAGCAGATCAAGATAATTACAGAAATAATGGGAGATAGACCCACACTTTCATAGTTTTAACCAAAGTATTATAAAGAAAAGAGTACAGGAGATTGACTTGGCCAAAAAGGGCAACCAAAAATGATATCAGCCAATTAAGAAGAGCTGGATAATTCTCAATCTGGAAAACTGAGCATGAGCAGAGGGCCATCTGGGGAATATAGCAGAGAAAGCTCATCAGCTTAATTTACTAGGTGAAAAAAGAAAGAGTGAAGGAAAAAGGGGAAAAGAAAAAAAGAAAGGAACAAAAACAAGAGAAGGGAGGGAAAAGAGAAATGTAGGGGTTGGAAAAGAGTGTAAAAAAAGAGAGAAAAGCAAAAAGCAAAAAGCAACATTAAATAGATGTATGTGGAAATGATTTATATATATTCAGGAATAGCTGCAGCCAATGAAGAACTACAGGAAAAGCAGTTGAATATATCAAAAACCAAATCGAAAAACTTATCTAAGTGTGAAAAAGAAAAAAAAAAAAACCTTAATTTTTTTTTTTTTTTTAGCAACAAAAGTAAAGTAGAAAACTCCACAGCACTGCAAATGGCTAATGTGAAGCTGTAAATACATAGGGGAAATAAAGTGTAATTTACAAGAAAAAAAGAAAGAAAAATCTTTAAATGAATTTTTTTTTTCTATTAACAAGAAAAGCAAAGAGAAAAACTCCACAGCACCATGAATGACTAATGTGAAGGTAGAAATATGTAGTGGGAATAAACAGTGTAATTTATAGGAAAAAAAAAAAGTGTTCTCAAGGTCGCAGTTCTTCTTGGTTGTGGAGTCTGCCCCTGTGGATGGGGTTGGGTTTATGTCCTGTGATGTTTTCTAGGTTGGGGGAGCTTGTGCTTGTTCTGGTTAATGGAACTGGATCTCGTCTCTCTTAGGGGCAGTGCAGTGTCCGGTAGTAGGTTTTGTCAGTGTCCATGGGTTCATGGGTTCAGTATTCCTTTGGGAAGTCCTCTGGCCTTGGCAGTGTTAGAGGCATCTTTTTCACAGCCGCTTCAAAGTGGCCCTCCCGACATGTCTTCACTGCCGCCAGCCCCCTGCCTGTCCCTGGGATCATTGCCAGTGCTTCTGTTCCCCTGTGCCGCCCTGCACAGCTGGCTGAATCTTGCTACTTAGGGGGCTTGTGTGGAGCTCTTCCTGTGCCCTTTGCATCATGGACACTTGTGCGGGCTTCCCTCAGGCCCCTGAGCTCACCCTCTGTGTCACACAAGTGCTTTTTGTGCATTTGTTTGGCTCTTCAAGCTTGCCCTCTGCTTGGCGGGGTCTGTGTTCACTTGTCTTGGCTTCCATGACTGCGTTCTGGGTCGAAGGCTGGTGTGCACTTGTCTAGGCTCTTCAGTCTTGCCCTCTGCTTTGCGGGGCTGGTGTGCACTTTAATTTTGGCTCACCAGGAGTGCCCTCTGTGTCACAGGGCTGGTGTGCACGTGTTTCGGCACCCCGTGCCTGCTCTCTGTGTCCCAGGGTTTGTGTGCACTTGTTTTTTCTCACCAGTCTGCCCTCCTTGTCTTGGGGCTTACACATTCTTCCTTCAGCTCCCAGGCCCAACCTCTGTGCCCTGCCCAAGTTTGTATGCCTCCTCTCT
Organism: Oryx dammah; assembly: GCF_014754425.2. NCBI lineage: Eukaryota > Metazoa > Chordata > Mammalia > Artiodactyla > Bovidae > Oryx > Oryx dammah. The sequence continues at coordinate 1,122,071 of NW_024070208.1, read as the reverse complement.
CTGTCTGCATCCAGGCCCACCTTTTGAGCTGTGAGGGTTGTGTGCACTTCAGGGGTTTGTATGCCCACCCTCACTTGGCTGGCCAGGTTTGCCCTCTGGGCCACAAGTGTCATGTGTGCTGGAGAGGTTTATAAGGTTCCCAGTTCCCTGAATGTGCGGTATAGTCAGGGCCACAGATCCTGAGCTGTTAAAAGTCTGAAAAGTATAACCTTTTCTTCCCTCTAAGTCTCTGTTTTACCCAGTTTTCTGACTCTGCAACTCCCTCTTGGGCCTCTCTGTGTGGGAGCTTCCCAGTGCAGGGAACTCCTCCTGTTTCAGAACTCCCTCCATCCCTCAGGGCATGAATTCCTGGCCAGGAGTTCTCTGTCTTTACCCTTCTTATGTCACCATCCTCTCAGAAACTTGCATCTCTTCAAAGAAGTTCCAGGTCTTGGGGATCATTCTCACCACCACTTCAGTTCAGTCAAGCAGTCATGTTTGATTCTTTGTGACTCTATGGATTGCAGCAAATAAGGCTTCCCTGTCCATCAGCAATTTGCAGACCTTATTCAAACTCATGTCCATTGAGTCAGTGATGCCATCCAACCATCTCATCCTCTGTTGGCCCCTTCTCCTCCTGCCTTCAATTTTTTCCAATGAGTCAGTTCTTCGTGTCAGGTGGCCAAAATATACGAGTTTCAGCTTCAGCATCAGTACTTCCAATGAATATTCAGGACTGGTTTTCTTTAGGATTGACTGGTTGGATCTCCTTGCAGTCCAAGAGAAGTCTCCAACAAGAGTTTTCAAGAGTTTTCTCCAACACCACAATTCAAAAGCATCAATTCTTTGGCACTCAGCTTTCTTTGTAGTCCAAATCTCACATCCATATGACTACTGGAAAACCATATGTTTGAATAGATGGACCCTTGTTGGCAAAGTGATGTCTCTGATTTTTAATAGCCTGTCTAGATTGGTCATAGATTTTCTTCCAAAGAGCAACTGTCTTTTAATTTCATGGCTGCAGTCACAATTTCAGTGATTTTGGAGCCCAAGAAAATAGCCTGTCACTGTTTCTCCATCTATTTTCCATGAAGTGATGGGATCAGATGCCATGATCTTAGTTTTCTGAATGCTGAGCTTTAAAACAACTTTTCTGATTTGGAAACGGTCTGTTGTTCCATGTCCAGTTCTAACTGTTGCTTCTTGACCTGCACATAGATTTCTCAGGAGGCAGGTGAGGTGGTCTGGTAGTCCCATTTGTTGAAGAATTTCCCACAGTTTGTTGTGATCCACACGGTCAGAGACTTTGGCTTAATCAGTTCAGTTCAGTTCAGTTGCTTAGTCGTGTCCAACTCTTTGCGACCCCATGAATCGCAGCACGCCAGGCCTCCCTGTCCATCACCAACTCCCGGAGTTCATTCAGACTCAATATTACCTTAGAAAACATGAAAAATCTCAGGTAAACAATATTAGGCTTAAAACAAACAGAGACGGAAAAACAAACACAATCCATAGGTAGTAGAATACATTAAATCATAAAGATGAGAGCAGAGATAAAGAAAATAAAATAAAGATGAAGAAAACAATAGCAAAGGACAAGGGAATTTAAAGCTGGTGTTTTGAGAAGAAAAAAAAAAATTGATAAACTGTAAGTTGACTCATCAAGAAGAAAAGGAAAAAAATGAAAAATGAAAAATAAATTAAAATGGAAACCATAGAAATAGAAGAGTTTATGAGACTATTACAAGCAAATACATGTCAATAAAATGGACAAACTAGAAGAAATGGGCAAAAGTGTAGAAAGGTTCAACATTCCTGGAGTAACCAAGGAAATAGATAATATGAACATACCAAACACAAATACTGAAATTAAAAGTGTGATTAAGAAACTTCCAACAAAGAAAAGTCAAGGGCCTGATAACTTCACAGGCAAATTCTATCAACCATCTAGAGAAGAATTTGCACCTAATCTTCTGAAACTCTTCCAGAAAATTGCAGAGGAAGGAACACTTCCAAACCCATTACACAATGCCACCATTCAGTTCAGTTCAGTAGCTCAGTTGTGTCCGACTCTTTGCAACCCCATGAATTGCTGCATGCCAGGCTTCCCTGTCCATCACCAACTCCCGGAGTTCACTCAGACTCACGTCCATCGAGTTGGTGATGCAATCCAGCCATCTCATCTTCTGTCGTCCCCTTCTCTTCCTGCCCACAATCCCTCCCAGCATCAGAGTCTTTTCCAATGAGTCAACTCTTCACATGAGGTGGCCAAAGTACTGGAGTTTCAGCTTTAGCATCATTCCTTCCAAAGAAATCCCAGGGCTGATCTCCTTTAGAATGGACTGGTTGGATCTCCTTGCAGTCCAAGGGACTCTCAAGAGTCTTCTCCAACACCACATTTCAAAAGCGTCAACTCTTCAGCGCTCAGCTTTCTTTATGGTCCAACTCTCACATCCATACATGACCACTGGAAAAACCATAGCCTTGACTAGACGGACCTTTGTTGGCAAAGTAATGTTCCCTTTCCTTCCAAGGAGTAAGCATCTTTTAATTCCATGGCAGCAATCATCATTTGCAGTGATATTGGAGCCCCCCAAATAGTCTGACACTGTTTCCACTGTTTCCCCATCTATTTCCCATGAAGTGATGGGACCAGATGCCATGATCTTAGTTTTCTGAATGTTGAGCTTTAAGTCAACCTTTTCACTGTCCTCTTTTCACTTTCATCAAGAGGCTCTTTAGTTCCTCTTCATGCCACCATTATCCTGATACCAAAACCAGACCAGGATATCCCCAAAACGAAAAATTGCCTCTCAATATCACTGATAAACATAGATTCAAAAATCCTCAACAAAATATTAGCAAACCAAATATAACAAGACACTAAAAGGACCATACCCCATCAATTCGGCATTTATCCCAGTGATACAAGTATTCAACATATGTAAGTCAATCAACATGATATAAAACTTTAACAAATTGAAGAATAAAAACCATATAATTATCACAAGAAATGAATACAAATTTTTGACAAAATTCAACACATATTTATGATAAGCTCTCTAGGAAATGGGCATACGAAGAAACTGCTTCAACATAATAAAATGTATGGCAAAACCAATACAGAATTGTAAAGTAAAATAAAAAAAAAAAAAGATTTGGCCAAAAAAAAAAAATAAATAAAAGTCATATACAATAAATTTGGAGCAAACATAATTCTCAATGGTGAAAACCTGAAAGCATTTTCTTTAAGATGAGGAATAAGATAAAGATGTCCACTCTTTCCAGTATTATTCAACATAGTTTTGGAAGTCTTAACCATAACAGTCATGAAAGAAGAAAAGAAATAAAAGGAAACCAAATAGGAAAAGAGACAAAATTGTCATGGTTTGTAGATGACATGATACTATACATAGAAAATCATAGTGATGCCACCAGAAAAATACTAGGAAGCATCAATATATTTGGTATAGTTTTAAGATACAAAATCAACACAAAGAAATCTCTGTGTTCCTATATTAAGAATACAAGATAAGAAAAGAAATAATCTAACGTATCAAGAAAAAAAAAAACTAGAAATAAGCCTATATAACGAGTCAAAAGATCTGTACTCATTAAACTATAAGATATTGATGAAAGAAATTAAAGTTGGCACAAACAAATGGAGAGATATGACATCTTCTTAGATTGGAAAAATCAGTATTATAAAAATGACTATACTATCCAACATAACCTACAGATCCAATGCAATCCTTATCAAATCACCAATGGTATTTTCACAGAATTAGAACAAAAATTTTTATAATTTATACCAATGCATAGAAGACCCTGAGTAGCCAAATCAATCTTGAGAATGAAAAGTGAAACTGTAAGAATGAGACTGACTGACTCCAGACTATATTAAAATCCACAGTAATCAAAGAAGTATGGTATTGGAACAAAATGGAAATATAGATAGTGGAGAAGTATAGCAAGTCCAGAGTAAGCCTTTCCACCTATGGTCACTTAATCTGTGACAAAGGAAGCAAGAACATACAACAGGTAAAGCAAAGACTCTTTAAAAAGGATTCCTGGGAAAACCGGAGAGTTACATGTAAAAGAATGAAATCAAAACACTCTCTAACACAATACACAAAAATAAACTCTAAATAAATTAATGACCTAAATGCAGACACTATAAAACTCAGAGGAAAACAGGCAAAACACTTGTTGTCATGAATCACAGCAAGATCTTTTTTGGTCCACCTCCTAGAGCAATGAAAACAAAAACAACAAACAAACAAAACAAATGGGACTCAATTAAACTTAAAAGTCTTTGCACCAAAAAGGAAACTATAAACAAGGTGGAAAGTATATGGTTCGAATGGGAGGAAATATTTGAAAACAAAGTGACTGATAAGGGATTAATTTACAAAGTATACAAATAGCTAAACAGCTCATGCAGCTCAATATTAAAAAAAACAAACAAACAAACAAACAATGGGCAGAAGATCTAAATAGACATATATCCAAAGGAGACATACAGATGGGTAAGAGGCAAATGAAGTCATGTTCAATATCATTAATTACGAGTGAAATGCAAATAAAAATTAAAACAATGTATCAGCTCACACTGGTCAGAATTCTGTTGTTGTTCATTTGCTCAGTCATGTCCAGCTCTTTGTGACCCCAAGGACTGCAGCACAACAGGCTTCCTTGTCCTTCACCATCTCCCAGAGTTTACTCAAACTCATGTCCATCGAGTCAGTGATGCCATCCAGCCATCTCATCCTCTGTCGTCCCCTTCTCCTCCTGCCTTCAATATTTCCCAGCATCAGGGTCTTTTCTAATGAGTCAGCTCTTCACATCAGGTGGCCAAAGTATTGGAGTTTCAGCTTCAGCATCAGTCTTTCCAAAGCATATTGACTGGTTTGATCTCCTTGCAGTCCAAAGGACTCTCAAGTGTCTTCCCCAACACCACAGTTCAAAAGCATCAATTCTTTAGAGATTAGCCTTCTTTATGGTCCAAACAATCTAAAAACGATACATGCTGAAGAGGGGGTGGACAGAAAATAACTCTCCTGCAATGTTTGTGGGACTGTAAACTGGTATAGCCACTATGGAGAACAGTATGGAGGTTCCTCATAAAACTAAAAACAAAGCTATCATATGATCCAAAAATTCTGGTCCTGGGTATACGTCTGTAGAAAACCATAAGTAGAAAAGATACATGCACCTCAATATCCACTGCAGCACTACTTACAATCGCCAAGATACAAAAGGAACCTAAATGTCCATCACAAAGAAATGGATAAAGAAGATGTCTTAGCTACATACAATGGTACTTATACACTATATTATTGTTGCTGTTTAGTTGCTGAGTTATGTCTAACTATTTTGTGACCCTGTGGACTATAGCTTGCCAGACTCCTCTGTCCATGGGATTTCTCAGGAAAGAATACTGGAATGGGTTGCTATTTCTTTCTCCAGGGAAACTCCAACCCAGAGATCAAGAACACAGCTTCTGAATTAGCTGGTGGATTCTTTACCACTGAGTCACAAGGGAAGACATATATACAATATTACTCAATCATGTAAAAGAATGAAATAATGTGATTCGCAGTAACATTGATGGGCCTAGAGATTGCCATAGTTACTGAAATAAACCAGACAGAGAAATACAAACATCATATTATACTGTTTATATGTGGAATTAAAAAAAGTATAAATTAACTTATTTACAAAACATAAATGAAGAATGTAAAAACAAACTTACTCTCCCCAGGGTTTATGGGGAGGAGGGAGGAATTGGGAGTTTGGATTGACATATACAGACTATGATGTATAAAATAGATAGCGAACAAAGACCTACTACATAGCTCAGAGAACTAAACTCAATACTCTGTAATAGCATAGGTTGGAAAAGAATGTGAAATGAGTGGATACATATATACACATATGTATATATGTATAGAAAATGAAAAGAAAGACCTTAAATAGAAACAAGAAAATAAAAAATAAAAAAAAAACTCATTAGTAAAATATATATGTAGTGGGTCAATCACCTATAAAACTAGTATAAAGGCAAATACACAAAAGTAGTAAAATCATCTAAAACAATTAGTTAACAATACACAAATAAATAAATATAAAAATGACATAAGTGGAGAAAGCAAAGTAAAAATATAATATGTATGTATTTATATATATATATTTATTTATATATAATGAAATTTTGCCATTTGTGCCAACATGAGTGGACCTAGATGTTATTATGTTAATGGATACAAATTAGAGAAAAAGAAATACCACATGATTTCACCTACATGTGCAATCTAAAATCAAAACAAATAATAATTTTAAGAAAAACAGAAACAGAATCATAAAGAACAAAATGGTGATCATTATAGGGGATGAGGGTCAGAGGCCACATAAAATAGGAGAAAGGGATAAATCAGTTCAGTCCCTCAGTAGTGTTCGAATCTCTGCAACACCATGAATCACAGCATGCCAGGTCTCCTTGTCCGTCACCAAATCCTGGAGTTCACTCAGACTTACGTCCATCGAGTCAGTGGTGCCATCCACCCATCTCCTCCTCTGTCATCCCCTTCTCCTCCTGCCCCCAATCCCTCCCAGCATCAGACTTTTTTCCAATGAGTCAACTCTTTGCATGAGGTGGCCACAGTACTGGAGTTTCAGTTTCAGCATCATTCCTTCCAAAGAAATCTAAGGACTTATCTCCTTCAGAATGGACTGGTTGGATCTCTTTGCAGTTCAAGGGACTCTCAAGAGTCTTCTCCAACACCACAGTTCATATAGATCAATTCTTCAGCGCTCAGCCTTCTTCACAGTCCAACTCTCACATTCATACATGACCACTGGAAAAACCATAGCCTTGACTAGCCGGACTTTTGTTGGCAAAATAATGTCTCTGCTTTTCAATATGCTATCTAGGTTGGACATACCTTTTCTTCCAAGCGGTAAGAATCTATTAATTTCATGGCTGCAGTCACAATCTGCAGTGATTTTTGAGCCCCCCAAAAAATAGTCTGACACTGTTTCCACTGTTTCCTCATCTATTTCCCATGAAGTGATGGGACCGGAAGCCATGATCTTCGTTTTCTGAATGTTGAGCTTTAAGCCAACTTTTTCACTCTACTCTTTCACTTTCATCAAGAGGCTTTTTAGTTCCTCTTCACTTTCTGCCACAAGAGTGATGTCATCTGCATATCTGAGGTTATTGATATTTCTCCCAGCAATCTTGATCCCAGCTTGTGCTTCTTCCAGCCCAAAGTTTCTCATGATGTACTCTGCCTAGAAGTTAAATAAGCAGGGTGACATTATACAGCCTTGACATCCTCCTTTTCCTATTTGGAACCAGTCTGTTTTTCCATGTCCAGTTCTAACTGTTGCTTCCTGACCTGCATATAAGTTTCTCAAGAGTCAGGTCAGGTGGTCTGGTATTCCCATCTCTTTCAGAATTTTCCACAGTTTATTGTGATCCACACATTCAAAGGCTTTGGCATAGTCAATAAAGCAGAAGTAGATGTTTTTCTGGAAGTCTCTTGCTTTTTTGGTGATCAAGGAGATGTTGGCAATTTGATCTTTGGTTCCTCTGCCTTTTCTAAAACCAGCTTGAACATCTGGAAGTTCACGGTTCACATATTGCTGAAGCCTGGCTTGGAGAATTTTCAGCATTACTTCACTAGTGTGTGAGATGAGTGCAATTGTGTGGTAGTTTGAACATTATTTGGCATTGCCTTTCTTTGGGATTGGAATGAAAACTGATCCCTTCCATTTCTGTGGCCACTGCTGAGTTTTCCAAATTTGTTGGCATATTGAGTGCAGCACTTTCTCAGCATCATCTTTCAGGATTTGAAATAGCTCAACTGGAATCCATCACCTCCACTAGCTTTGTTCATAGTGATGCTTTCTAAGGCCAACTTGACTTCACATTCCAGGATGTCTGGCTCTAGGTGTTTGATCATACCATTGTGATTATCTTGGTCATGAAGATCTTTTTTGTATAGTTTCTCTGTGTATTCTTGCCACCTCTTCTTAATATCTGCTGCTGCTGTTAGGCCCATACCATTTCTGTCCTTTATCGAGCCCATCTTTGCATGAAATGTTCCTTTGGTGTCTCTAATTTTCTTGGAGACATTTCGTCTTTCGCATTCTGTTGTTTTCCTCTATTTCTTTGCATTGATTGAAGAAATGGAGTAGCCATCATGGTCATTTGATTGAAGAAATGGAGTAACCATCATGGTCATCAAGAGTCCAAAATGCAGTACTTGGATGCAATCTCAAAAACGATGGAATGATTTCTGTTCTTTTCCAAGGCAAACCATTCAATATCACAGTAATCCAAGTCTATGCCCCAACAAGTAATGCTGAAGAAGCTGAAGTTGAACGGTTCTATGAAGACCTACAAGACCTTTTACAACTAACACTCAAAAAACATGTCCTTTTCATTATAGTGGACTGGAATGCAAAAGTAGGAAGTCAAGAAACACTTGGAGTAACAGGCAAATTTGGCCTTGGAATACAGAATGAAGCAGGGCAAAGACTAATAGAGTTTTGCCAAGAAAATGCACTGGTCATAGCAAACATCCTCTTCCAACAACACAAGAGAAGGCTCTACACATGGACATCACCAGATGGTCAACACCAAAATCAGATTGATTATATTCTTTGCAGCCAAAGATGCAGTTTTATACAGTCAACAAAAACAAGACCAGGAGCGGACTGTGGCTCAGATCATGAACTCCTTATTACCAAATTCAGACTTAATTTGAAGAAAGTAGGGAAAACCGCTAGACCATTCAGGTATGACCTAAATCAAATCCCTCATGATTATACAGTGGAAATGACAAATAGATTTAAGGGCCAAGATCTGATAGGTAGAGTGCCTGATGAACTATGGAATGAGGTTCGTGACATTGTACAGGAGACAGGGATCAAGAACATCCCCATGGAAAAGAAATGCAAAAAAGCAAAATGGCTTTCTGAAGCCTTACAAATAGCTGTGAAAAGAAGAGAAGTGAAAAGCAAAGGAAAAAGGAAAGATACAAACATCCGAATGCAGAGTTCCAAAGAATAACAAGAAGAGATAAGAGAGCCTTCCTCAGTGATCAATGCAAAAAAATAGAAGAAAACAACAGAATGGGAAAGGTGAAAGGGATAAAGAGATGCAAAGTTCCTGTTATAAATAAATCACATGGATATAAGGTACAACATTTTGAATGTACTTATATTGCAATAAGTGGGGCTCACAGCACGGAATCACCTCCCAAGACTATTGCTTCTGGTGTTCCTACCCCTGTTGTGAGTCACAACCAACACATGTCTCTGCTGGAGACTCTCCAACAATAGCAGTCTTTCCCATCAAGAAGCTTGTGCAAGCCTCTTAGCCTCTTCTACCAGAGGGAAGTCTGATGTACAAAGAAGAACTATAATCAAACAACCTCAAGAACAAAAACCACAATCACAGAGAGTTAAATATCAAAGTGAAAAGGCAGAGGACAATATCCAGTGAAGGGATAAGATAAAATCCCAGAAAATCAAATAAATGAAATGGACATAGGAAACCTTCCAGGAAAATAAATTACAATTATTATAATGATGATCTAGGATCTCAGAAAAAGAATGAAGAAGATGAAAAAAAATGTTTATCAAAATCCAAAAGAACTAAAGAGCAAAGAAACAGAGAACAACACACTATAAGAAATCAATACTAGAATAACTGACAAAGAATAATGTATAAGTCACCTGGAAGACAGAATAGTGGAAATCACTGCAGCAGAACAGAATACATAAAAAACAATTAAAAAAAAAAAAAAGACAGCCTAAGAGACTTCAGGGGGAATGCTAAAACCACCAACATTCACATTATAAGGGTGTCAGAAAAGAGAGAAACACCTCAAAAATATTTCAAGAAATAATAGCTGAAAAATTCCTTAATATGGGAAAGAAAATAGTCAACCAAATTCAACATGCTTAGAGAGTTCCAGGCAAGATAAGACCAAGGAGGAGCACACCGAAACACACAGTAATCAAACTGAAAAAAACCTAAAGACAAAATATTAAAAACAACAAGGGAAAAATAACAAATAATGTGCAAGGGAACTCCAGTAAGGTTATCAGCTGATTTCTCAACAGAGACTCTACAAACCAGAAGGACATAGCACGATGTATTGAAAGTGATGTAAGGGAAGAAACTACAACCAAGAATACTCTACCCAGCAAGACTCTTCTTCAGACGATGGAGAGATCAAAAGCTTCCCAGACAAGCAAAAATTAAGAGAATTCAGCATCACCAAATTAGCCTTACAACAAATGCTAAAGGAAATTCTCTAGGCAGGAAACACACACAAAAAAGGAAAAAATGCACACAAAACAAACCCAAAACAATTAAGAAGATGGTAATAGGATCATGTGCTATGCTATTCTGTGCTATATTGCTTCAGTCATGTCAGACTCTGCAACCCTGTGGACTGTAGCCTGCCAGGCTCCTCTGTCTATGGGATTCTCCAGGCAAGACTACTGCAGTGGGTTGCCATGCCCTCCTCTAAGGGCTCTTCCCAACCCAGAGATCGAATCTGCAGTGCCTGTGGCTCATGCATTGCAGACAGATTCTTTACCTCTGAGCCACTCCGTTCAGTTTAGTTCAGTCGCTCAGTCGTGTCCCACTCTTTGCGACCCCATTAATCGCAGCACACCAGGCCTCCCTGTCCATCATCAACTCCCGGAGTTCACTCAGACTCATGTCCATCGAGTCACTGATGCCATCCAGCCATGTCATCCTCTGTTGTCCCCTTCTACTCTTGCCCCCAATCCCTCCCAGCATCAGAGTCTTTTCCAATGAGTCAACTCTTCGCATGAGGTGGCCAAAGTACTGGAGTTTCAGCTTTAGCATCATTCCTTCCAAAGAAATCCCAGGGCTGATCTTCAGAATGGACTGGTTGGATCTCTTTGCAGTTCGAGGGACTCTTAAGAGTCTTCTCCAACACCACAGTTCAAAAGCATCAATTCTTCAGCACTCAGCTTCTTCACAGTCCAACACTCACATCCATACCTGACCACTGGAAAAACCATAGCCTTGACTCGATGGACCTTACTCAGCAAAGTAATATCTCTGCTTTTGAGTATGCTATCTAGGTTGGTCATAACTTTTCTTCCAAAGAGTAAGCATCTTTTAATTTCATGGCTGCAGTCACCATCTGCAGTGATTTTGGAGCCCAAAATTAAAGTCTGACACTGTTTCCACTGTTTCCTCACCTATTTCCCATGAAGTGATGGGACCGGATGCTATGATCTTCGTTTTCTGAATGTTGAGCTTTAAGCCAACTTTTACACTCTCCTCTTTCACTTTTATTAAGAGGCTTTTTAGTTCCTCTTCACTTTCTGCCACAAAGGTGGTGTCATCTGCATATCTGAGGTTATTGATATTTCTCCCGGCAATCTTGATTCCAGCTTGTGTTTCTTCCAGCCCAGGGTTTCTCATGATGTACTCTGGATAGAAGTTAAATAAGCAGGGTGACAATATGCAGCCTTGACGTACTCCTTTTCCTATTTGGAACCAGTCTGTTGTTCCAGGTCCAGTTCTAACTGTTGCTTCCTGACCTGCATACAGATTTCTCAAGAGGCAGGTCAGGTGGTCTGGTATTCTCATCTCTCTCAGAATTTTCCACAGTTTATTGTGATTCACACAGTCACTAGGAAAGCCTAAATAGTATCATGCTGCCTCTGCTGCTGCTTCTGCTGCTAAGTCGCTTCAGTCATATCCAACTCTGTGCAACTCCATTTATTGCAGCCCACCAGGCTCCTCTGTCCCTGAGGTTCTTCAGGCAAGAACAATGGAGTAGGTTGCCATTTCACTCTCCAATGCATGAAAGTGAAAAGTGAAAATGAAGTCATTCAGTTGTGTTCTACTCTTTGAGATCCCATGGACTGTAGACTACCAGGCTACATCCATGCGATTTTCCAGGCAAGAGTACTGGAGTGGGTTGCCATTTCCTTCTCCAAATAGTATCATACATATCAGTGATCATAAATGTAAATGGATTAAATGCACCAACCAAAAGACTTGTGGATGTGTGGATACAAAAATAAGACTTGTATATGTGCTATCTACAAGAGACCCACTTCAGACCTAGAGACAATTAAATACTGAGTAAAGAGCTGGAAAAGATATTCCACACAGATGGAAATAAAGTGAAAGCTGGAGTAGCAACTCATATCAGTCAAAATAAATGTAAAAAAAGACTGTTATAAGAGACAAAGGACACTATATGCTGATGAAGTGTTCAATTAAGAACATATAAACATTATACATATATATATATTTACATTTAAATATATAATATATGTTAAAGGAATATCTGATATTAATGGAATATATACAAATGAAAATTCTTTCTGACAGGTCATCCAGATAGAAAATTAATAAGGACTAAGAGGCCTTAAGTGACACTTTAGACAAGATGGAGTTAATTAATATTTATAGAGCATTTCACCCAAAAGCAACAGACTATACATTCTTCTCAAACTCATATGGAATATTTTCTAGGATTGAACATATGCTGGGACATAAAGTGAGTTTTGGTAGATTTAAGAAAATTGAAATTTTATCAAGCATCTTTTCTGATCCCAATACCATGAAATTAGAAATCCTACTGAGCTGTTTGTCTTTTTATTTTTTATTTTTCTGATTTACAGAAATTCTTTGTGGTTTTATATATTACTCAGAGGATATATAATTTATGATGAGCTTCCCAATCTCTCCTCAAGATCAACTCAAAGTGATGTAAGTTGCTACCTAACTTTGTTTTGTTCTAATATAGTAATGCATTTTATTTTGCCACATACTTTTTAAAGCTTCTCTTTGGCCCACACTAGTCTGTAGCAGAGTTTTCTTTGTCATAATTATCTTTTCCCAGATGTGCCATGGAATATATATTCTTTTGGTGAGGGGGAATAAGTCACCCTAAACTTCGCACTGAACAGCCAAATTCTAAATGTTCATATTTTTAAAACAGTTCTTTGCAAAGGCATTAATGCAAAGTGAAAATATGAGAAAGGAGGATCTACTCTGCTCTAAAGTCCTTATCTTATTGTACTTTCCTCAATATCTTACTAGAATAAAATAGTCCTAACATGTCAGTTACAATCATGTAATTGATATCATGTCAATTGCAATCTTCTGGGCTTCCCTGATGGATCTGATGGTAAAGAATCTGCCTACAATGCTGGAGACCTGGGTTCAATTCCTGGGTCAGGAAGATCCTCTGGAGGAAGGAATGGCTATCCACTGCAGTATTGCTGCCTGGAGAATTCCATGGACAGGAGAGCCTGGTGAGCTCCAGCCCATGTGATCACAAAGAGTTGAACTTAATTGAGTGATTAACACATATTCTTGCTAATTTAATTTACCAAAAATCTCCCCAAACAGTTTTTAGTTTATTTGCTTAAAAGTACTAGGCTTCATCTCCATCTGGCATTGCTTCCACCTGTGAAGTATGTATTTCTAGTACGATGGCTTCAAAGTCATGTACTTTGCAGTTGGAGTTCCAGGTGACCTCCATAGAAGACTTGACATGTGTGTTTTCCCCTTTTCTTCCATAGATAATTTGGAACTACTCAACAGAGAGCTTCTGGTTCTTATGATGCCTCAGCTGAGGGGAAAATCAAGTCCAGAACTGCATTTTTTTTTTTTTTTAGGTTTTGCTTCTAGTATATTTGAAAATGTGATCTTTTCACAATGCAGCTTTCTTTGCTTTTGGTTTATTATATCCTGTATTTTATATATTAATGTTCCACAAATGGTCTTTAATTAATTAAAATTCTTGAGAATAGAAAATATTTTTAATGACTTTCACATGTCACAGCCTTTAGTGCAAGTTAAAAAAGTAATCTTTGTATTTTTTAAAGGAATTCTGCACTTTCAATTTTGTATACCTCAGGCTCCACAAAACCTGGAACAATTGGTAAAATACTCAGTAAATATCTATGGAATGACTAAATAAATATTCTTTCAACAATGTGTTATCTCCATGTTTCAACAGTGTGTAGCTTTATGTTAGTTTATTTTTATATTTGTTGCCTCATCTCATAAAAGAACTATACTTAGTTTCTGTCATATACCAGGCAAATTATGATAATAAAGCTAAGAACAAGATTGGAATGAGTGCAAAGCAGAGTCCAGTCTTGCCTGGAGAGTTGTGGTTGGAGACTTAGCTTAACAAGCTTAACAAGTGGTTGTCACTGAAAAGTGGGTTTAGACTTCCTTTGGAGTCGCTGTGACTAGTCCCTTACTGACATAAGGAATTGTGGTGAAGGCAGAGAGCTGACTTGCATGTATTTATTTTCTCATTTGTCATATATTAAAAATATGAATATGTAAATTACATATAAATGCATATATAATTATATAACATATGTCAACTGCTAGGAACTTGAAGCCTACATCCAAGTAAGAGAAAAACAGTAATTAAACAAGTCATTGTAGATTGAGTTATCAGAAGAAATGGGAGAAATTAGAAATGACATCATTCAGGACACTGAAAGTTATAATTTGGAAAATGTTTTCATTCAGATTGCAATAGAAGGTCTTTGGAAGATTTAAGTCAGAGGACTGATGAGTGCTGATTTTTTAAATTTACTTAAAAAATTATTCTACTATGACAAGAATGATTTCATTGTTGATAAGAGTAGAGTATATAAGACAGGCTATCTACTAATATTAAACTCCCAGTGAGGTGAGGAAAACCTGGGCTTGGGTAGAGATGAAAAGAAAACATATTTGAGATATATTGTAAAATAGAGTCAGACAGAGAAGGGCAAATATTACAATTATATGTGGAAGGTAAAAAAAAATGCTGGAAATGAACTTATTTACAAAACACAAATAGAGTCACAGATGCAGAGAGCAAACTTATGGTTAACAAGGGGAACAGCAGGAAGGGATAAATTTGGAGAGTTGGATCGACATGTACACATTACAATGTATAAAGTAGACTAGTAAGGACCCACTGTATAGTACAGGATAGGAACTCTACTCAATAATCAATAACTACATGGGAAAATAATCTAAAACTAATATATGTGTATGTGTAACTGATTCACTTTGCTATACAGCAGAAACTAACACAACAATATAAATCAACTACACTTCAATAAAAATTAATTGAAAAAATCAATACATATATACGTATGGCTAGGTTCCTTCACTGTTCACCTGGAGTCATAATGATATTGTTAATCAGCTATATCCCAATACAAAATAAAAATTTAAAAACTCACAGACTTTGGTAATGGATTAGCTCTGTGTATGCAGGTCAAGAAGTAACAGTTACAACCAGACATGGAATAACAGACTGGTTCCAAATGGGGAAAGGAGTATGTCAAGACTGTCTATTGTCATCGTACTTATTTAACTTATGTGCAGAGTACATCATGCAAAATGCCAGGCTTAATGAAGCACAAGTTGAAATCAAGATTGCTGGGAGAAATTATCAATGATTTCAGATACATAGATGACACCATCCCTATGACAGAAAGTGAAGAGGAACTAAAGAGCTTCTTGATGAAAGTGAAAGAGGAGACTGAAAAAGCTGGCTTAAAATTCAACATTCCAAAAATAAAGATCATGGAATGTGGTTGCATCACTTGATAACAAATAGATGGGGGTAAATGGGAGCAGTGAGAGACTATTTTCTTGGGCTCCAAAATCACTGCAGGTGGTGACTGCAGCCATGAAATTAAAAGACGCTTGCTCCTTGGAAGAAAAGTTATGACCAACGAGACAGCATATTAAAAAGCAGAGACATTGCTTTGCCAGCAAAGGTCTGTGTAGTCAAGACTATGATTTTGCCAGTAGTCCTGTATGAATGTGAGAGTTGGAGTATAAAGAAAGCTGAGTGCCAAAGAATTGATGCTTCCAAACTGTGGTGTTGGAGAAGTTTACTCTTGAGAGTTTCTTGGGCTGCAAGGAGATCTAACCAGTCTATCCTAAATCAAATCAGTCCTGAATATTCATTGGAAGGACTGATGCTGAAGCTGAAACTCCAATACTTTGGCCACCTGATGAAAAGATCTGATTCACTGGAGAGGATCTTGATGCTGGGAAAGATTGAAGGCAGAAGGAGAAGGGGACAACAGAGGATGAGATGGTTGGATGACATCTCTGACTAGATGGACATGGGTTTGAGCAGGCTTCAGGATTTGGTGATGGACAGGGAAGCCTGGTATGCTGCGGTCCATGGGGTCTCAAGGAATTGGACATGAATGAGTGACAACTGACTGATGAGAGTTGAAGTAAAAGCAAAAGTAAATGGTGACCTTTTTCAAAAATTTGCTGGATAATGATGATTTATTGAGAGGAGGGAACAACAAATCGGAGAGGAGTACCAAGATTTCTGTGAGAGAAATCAGGTGATGACATATCAAGTCTGACTCTAGATGGAAAAATTTCAAAAATTTTATAGAGAAAACAGTCATAATAGCTATTTCAATTTTCTCTCAGTTGAGCCTATTCATCATATATCACACAAAATATCCAGATGGGCAAATTTTGATGATTCTCTCTCTTTTCCATATGTTTTGTACTTTTTGATATTTAGCAGTAAAGTCCATTACAGTTCAGTCACAATATCTAACCATATCATGATCTCTTACATTCTCTCACTTTCCTTAAGTTAAATCCAACACTGTGCCTCACTGATTCCAAGTTGCCTGTAATTTACACATGAGATAAGTGAAATTGAATTCTTCCTACAGACCAGGAATACTATTGATAAGGAAAGAGCAGATACATTCTAAAGCATTAGTGGGATACCAAGGACAGCTATTATGTAAAAATGCCAGGATATTTATCTTTGAGTTTATCTTGAGCTAACTCTTTATACCAAATATTAGTTATCATGTGCAGAATAAAAAGCTTCTGCCCCTCTCACTGAGAATGAGTATTTCTAATACAACATATTTAAAAATGCATTCAGTTCAGTTCAGTCACTCAGTCGTGTCCTACTCTTTGCGACCCCATTGACTGCAGCACACCAGGCCTCCCTGTCCATCACCAACTCCCGGAGTATACTCAAACTCATGTTCATTGAGTCAGTGATGCCATCCAATAATATCATCCTCTGTTGTCTCCTCCTTCCACCTTCAATCTTTCCCAGCATCAGGGTCTTTTCCAATGAGTCAGTTCTTCACATCAGGTGGCCAAAGTATTGGAGTTTCAGTTTCAGCATCAGTCTTTCCAATGAAAATTCAGGACTGATTTTCCTTAGGATGGACTGGTTGGGATCTCCTTGCAGTCCAAGGGACTCTCAAGAGTCTTTTCCAACAGCACAGTTCAAAAGCATCAATTATTTGGCACTCAGCTTTCTTATAGTCCAACTCTCACATCGATACATGACTACTGGAAAAACCATAACTGACGAGATGGACTTTTGTTGGCAAAATAATGTCTCTGCTTTTTAATATGCTGTCTAGTTTGGTCATAATTTTTCTTCCAAGGAGCAAGTGTCTTTTAATTTCATGGCTGCAGTCACCATCTGTGGTAATTTTGGAGCCTGAAACAATAAAGTCTGTCATTGTTTCCACTGTTTCCCCATCTGTTTGCCAAGAGGTGATGGGACCAGATGACATGATCTTAGTTTTCTGAATGTTGAGTTTTAAGCTAACTTTTCACTCTCCTCTTTCACTTTCATCAAGAGGCTCTTTATTTCTTCTTTGTTTTCTGCCATAAGGGTGGTGTCATCTGCATATCTGCGGTTATTGATAGTTCTCTCAGCAATCTTGCACAATCGCTCCAGCTTGTGCTTAATCCAGGCCAGCATTTATCATGACTTACACTGCATATAATTTAAATAAGCAGGGTGACAATATACAGCATTGACATACTCTTTTCCCAGTTTGGAACCAGTCTGTTGTTCCATGTCTGGTTCTAACTTTTACTTCTTGACCTGCATACAGATTTCTCTGGAGGCATGTCAGGTGGTCTGGTATTCCCATCTCTTTAAGAATTTTCAACAGTTTGTTGTGATCTATATTGTCAAAGGCTTTGGCATAGTCAATAAAACATGTTTTTCTGGAATTCTCTTGCTTTTTCAACATCCAGTAGATGTTGGCAATTTGATCTCTGGTTCCTCTGCAAAAATTTACAAGCAACTCCTGCAGCTGAATTCCAGAAAAATAAATGACCCAAACAAAAAGTGCACTAAAGAACTGAACAGACATTTCTCCGAAGACATACAGATGGCTAACAAACACATGAAAGATGCTCAACATCACTCATTAACAGAGAAATGGAAATCAAAACCACAATGAGGTACCATCTCATGCCAATCAGAATGGCTGATATCCAAAAGTCTACAAGCAATAAATGCTGGAGAGGGTGTGGAGTAAAGGGACCCCTCTTACACTGTTGGTGGGAATGCAAACTAGTACAGTCACTATGGAGAACAGTGTGGAGATTCCTTAAAAAAAACTGGAAATAGATCTGCCATATGACCCAGCAATCCCACTGCTGGGCATACACACTGAGGAAACCAGATTTGAAAGAAACACGTGTACCCCAATGTTCATCACAGCACTGTCTATAATAGCCAGGACATGAAAGCAACCTAGATGTCCATCAGCAGATGAATGGATAAGAAAGCTCAGGTACATATACACAATGGAATATTGCTCAGCCATTAAAAAGAATGCATTTGAATCATTTCTAATGAGGTGGATGAAACTGGTGCCTATTATACAGAGTGAAGTAAGCCAGAAAGAAAAACACCAATACAGTATACTAATGCATATATATGGAATTTAGAAAGATGGTAACAATGACCCTGTATGCGAGACAGCAAAAGAGATCTAGATGTATAGAACGGACTTTTGGACTCTGTGGGAGAGGGCGAGGGTGGGAAGATATGGGAGAAAGGCATTAAAACATGTAAA
Organism: Oryx dammah; assembly: GCF_014754425.2. Classification (NCBI taxonomy): domain Eukaryota; kingdom Metazoa; phylum Chordata; class Mammalia; order Artiodactyla; family Bovidae; genus Oryx; species Oryx dammah. The sequence continues at coordinate 1,103,162 of NW_024070208.1, read as the reverse complement.
TTTTCATATGTGAAATGAATCATCAGTCCAGGTTCAATGCATGAGACAGGATGCTCGGGGCTGGAGAACTGGGATGACCCAGAGGGATGGGATGGGGAAGGAGGTGGGAGGGAGGTTCAGGATGGGGAACACATATACACCCATCGTGGATCCATGTCAATGTATGGCAAAATCAATACGATATTATAAAGTTAAAAAAAAAGTATACAAATACATAATAAATACAACTTATTTGAACAGATTTAAGAACAGTCTCTTGTAGGCATACTACATAGTGGGTATAACATACCCACCAAAGAGTAATTTTGAGTCAAGAGTTAAGTTGATTATGAGAATGTCTACTTTATATGCACATTGTAGGTAATCAAAGCATGGCAAGCTATAAATCATAAACAAACCAGCATTTGAAGGTAATGAAATTTATTATTAAATAATTTAAAATAAAAAGATTTAGGAAGAAAAAAATAAGAAAAATAAATCCAGCTTGAACATCTTGAAGTTCATGATTCACATATTGTTAAAAGGGTGGCTTTGAGGATTTTGAGCGTTGCTTTGCTAGCATGGCTAACACTATATAGCATGGGCTTAACTTTAGCCCCGAATGTAAGAGGAAACTAGATGGTGTACCGAACCATGATTTTGGTTTACAAACTGGATGATGCCAGTTGTTTTTGGTAGTCTTTTTTTTTTTTTTGTAGTCTTAAGACTAGTAGTCACTGAATATTCTATTAAGGCCTTATCTTACTCCTAGTTTCCACACTATATAAGATTGATGACAGAGAGTAGACGTAAATAATTTAAGGTATAATTGAATGTGCATGCATGTGTGCTAAGTCTCTTCAGTCACATGTACTTCTTTGTGACCCTACGGACTGAAGCCCACCAGTCTCCTCTGTCCATGGGATTCTCCCATACAAGGATACTGGAGTGGATTGGCATACAGGGCCCTCCCTACCCAGGAATCCAGCCTGGGTCTTCTGCAGCTCCTGTATGCACTGCAGGGTGATTCTTCACCTTTGAGCCACTGGGGAATCCCTATAATCAAACACCAAGAATCAAAACAAAAAAACAAACAAACAAAAACAAAGAAAAATAAAACTGACCCACATAATTTAGTATTTAAATACAGAACTGAGAGCCAGAGGGGAACTCATCAGCTTCCTCTTTAGTATTCCAGGTAATTTGATATGATTGTTGACCAATTAGTATATGAAAACAAGGTTCATTTCATGTCTTAGATGGATGAATGGTTTCCTAATAGACAATGTCACTGTGTTGATCACAGGGGAAATAGATGTAACATAGCCAATTCAGAATTACATCCAAGAGTAGATTTGTTTTCGTGATATGCATGGGACAATCATCTTTCATATGCTTTTTATAGTTGTTTTATAGGTTTTTGACTTAAAGAAAAATGCACACATGAGAGCTGTGAGTATAAATGTTATTCAGGGTCTTACGGAGGACTAAAGCCTGGGAAATAGTTGCTGAGTAAGCTCTGAGAAAACTGATCCAAAGAGGTAGGAGAGAAACCAATTTATATAAGATTTATATAAGTCAAGCACATACTATGGTAAAATATTATTCAGTTCAGTTCAGTTCAGTCGCTCAGTTGTGTCTGACTCTTTGCGACCCCATGAATCGCAGCACGCCAGGCCTCCCTGTCCATCACCAACTCCCAGAGTTCACTGAGACTCACGTCCATCGAGTCAGTGATGCTATCCAGCCATCTCATCCTCTGTCGTCCCCTTCTCCTCCTGCCCCCAATCCCTCCCAGCATCAGAGTCTTTTCCAATGAGTCAACTCTTCTCATGAGGTGGCCAAAGTATTGGAGTTTCAGCTTTAGCATCATTCCTTCCAAAGAAATCCCAGGGCTAATCTCCTTCAGAATGAACTGGTTTGACCTCCTTGCAGTCCAAGGGACTCTCAAGAGTCTTCTTCAACACCACAGTTCAAAAGCATCAATTCTTCAGCGCTCAGCCTTCTTCACAGTCCAACTCTCACATCCATACATGACCACAGGAAAAACCATAGCCTTGACTAGATGGACCTTAGTCGGCAAAGTAATCTCTCTGCTTTTCAATATGCTATCTAGGTTCGTCATAACTTTTCTTCCAAGGATTAAGCGTCTTTTAATTTCATGGCTGCAGTCACCATCTGCAGTGATTTTGGAGCCAAAAAAAAAAAAAAAAAAATAAAGTCTGATACTGTTTCCACTGTTTCACCATCTATTTCCCATCAAGTGATGGGACCAGATGCCATGATCTTCATTTTCTGAATGTTGAGCTTTAAGCCAACTTTTTCACTCTCCTCTTTCACTTTCACCAAGAGGCTTTTTAGCTCCTCTTCACTTTCTGCCATAAGGATGGTGTCATCTGCATATCTGAGGTTATTGATATTTCTCCCGGCAATCTTGATTCCAGCTTGTGTTTCTTCCAGTCCAGCATTTCTCATGGTGTACTCTGCATAGAGTTAAATACGCAGGACTTTGACACACTCCTTTTCCTATTTGGAACCAGTCTGTTGTTCCATGTCCAGTTCTAACTGTTGCTTCTTGACCTGCATACAGATTTCTCAAGAGGCAGGTCAGGTGGTCTGGTATTCCCATCTCTCTCAGAATTTTCCACAGTTTATTGTGATCTACATAGTCACAGGCTTTGGCATAGTCAATAAAGCAGAAACAGATGTTTTTCTGGAACTCTCTTGCTTTTTCCATGATCCAGCAGATGTTGGCAATTTGATCTTTGGTTCCTCTGCCTTTTCTAAAACCAGCTTGAACATCAGGAAGTTCATGGTTCACATATTGTTGAAGCCTGGCTTGGAGAATTTTGAGCATTATTTTACTAGCATGTGAGATGAGTGCCGTTGTGTGGTAGTTTGAGTATTCTTTGGCATTGCCTTTCTTTGGGATTGGAATGAAAACTGACCTTTTCCAGTCCTGTGGCCACTGCTGAGTTTTCCATATTTGCTTGCATATTGAGTGCAGCACTTTCACAGCATCATCCTTCAGGATTTGAAATAGCTCCACTGGAATTTCATCACCTTCACTAGCTTTGTTCATAGTGATGCTTTCTAAGGCCCACTTGACTTCACATTCCAGGATGTCTGGCTCTAGATGAGTGATCACACCATCGTGATTATCCGGGTCATGAAGATCTTTTTTGTATAGTTCTTCTGTGTATTCTTGCCACGTCTTCTTAATATCTTCTGCTTCTGTTAGGTCCAGACCATTTCTATCCTTTAACAAGCCCATCTTTGCAGGAAATGTTCCCTTGGTATCTCTAATTTTCTTGAAGGGATCTCTAGTCTTTCCCATTCTGTTGTTTTCCTCTGCTGATTATAAACAACAGATACCTCAAGTTAATGATTGTAGTACTTTCTTATATAAGGAAAAATGTAAGAATCTGAGGTCACTGAAATTCTTCCTGAGATGTGCATCGAACAACCTAAGGATTTTTTTTTTTTTTTACCAAAGTGCCTCATGCTATTATCACCCTGCATTCTTTTCAGAGTATAATGTGGGTGGACAACCCTTCTTGAACTGGGTGTTGGACACTTTGCTCTTGTTTATTCTTAAGTGGTAAACTTTGGGATCATTTTGTGAGGTCTACCAAGCACTGATGGAAAACTAGCCTCAATTTTGGGCTCAATTTGAAGTTCAAGAATTTATTAGAGATTCCAGTAGTCATCTATGGATGTGAGAGTTAGACTATAGAGAAAGCTGAGCACCGAAGCATTGATGGTTTTGAACTGTGGTGTTGGAGAAGACTCTTGAGAGTCCCTTGGACTGCAAGAAGATCCAGCCAGTCCTTCCTAAAGCAAATCAGTCCTGAATTTTCATCAGAAGGACTGATCCTGAAGCTGAAACTCCAGTACTTTGGCCACCTGATGAGAAGAATGGACTCATTGGAAAAGACCCTGATGCTGGGGAAAATTGAAGGCAGGAAGAGAGGGGACGGCAGAAGATGATATGGTTGGATGGCATCACTGACTCAATGGACATCTGAGTAAACTCTGGGAGTTGATGATGGACAGGGAGGCCTGGTGTGCTGCAGTCCATGGTGTCACAAAGAATTGGACACAACTGAGTGACTGAACTGAAGAAGTACTCACTAATCCTTCCCAGAAATCTTAACTCTATATTCAAAACATAACACTGGTGTTTACACATATAGTGTCATTTAATATATAAAATATTTCTATGTTTTATCATTTTCTAAACTCTGTGGTCCCAGCAAACACCCTCTTCCAGCAACACAAGAGAAGACACTACACATGGACATCACCAGATGGTCAATACTGAAGTCAGATTGATTATATTCTTTGGAGCCAAAGATGGAGAAGTTATATGCAGTCAGCAAAAACAAGACCAGGAGCTGACTTTGGCTTAGATCATGAACTCCTTATTGCAAAGTTTAGACTTAAATTGAAGAACGTAGGGAAAACCACTAGACCATTCAGATATGACCTAAGTCAAATCCCTTAAAATATACAATGAAAGTAATAGATTCAAGGAATTAGATCTGATAGACAGAATGCCTCAAAAATTATGGATGGAGGTTCATGACACTGTACAGGAGGCAGTGACCAAGACCATCCCCTAGAAAAAGAAACACAAAAAAGCAAAATGATTGTTGAGGAGATCGTTCAAATAGCTAAGAAAAGAAGAGAAGAGAAAGGCAAAGGAGAAAGGGAAAGATATACCTATTTGAATGCAGGGTTCCAAGGAATAGCATGGAGAGATAAGAAAGCCTTCCTCGGGGATCAGTGCAAAGAAATACAGGAGACATATAGAATGGGAAAGACTAGAGATCTCTTTAAGGAAATTAGATATACCAAGGGAACATTTGAACATTTCATGCAAAGATGGGCACAATAAAGGACAGAAACAGTATGGACCTAACAGAAGCAGAAGATATTAAGAACAGGTGGCAAGTATACACAGAACTATAGAAAAAAGACCTTCATGACCCAGATAACCATGAGGGTGTGAACACTCACCTAGAGCCAGACATCCTGGAAAACCAAGACAAGTTCAGTTCAGTTCAGTCGCTCAGTTGTGTCCAACTCTTTGCCACCCCATGAATCTCAGCACGCCAGGCCTTCCTGTTCATCACCAACTTCCGGAGTTCACTCAGACTCACATCCATCGAGTCAGTGATGCCATCCAGCCATCTCATCCTCTGTCGTCCCCTTCTCCTCCTGCCCCCAATCCCTCCCAGCATCAGAGTCTTTTCCAATGAGTCAACTCTTTGCATGAGGTGGCCAAAGTACTGGAGTTTCAGCTTTAGCATCATTCCTTCCAAAGAAATTCCTTCCAAGACAAGTGGACGGATTCTAAATTGGGAAGGGAGTACTGTGAAGGCTATATATTGTCATCCTGCTTATTTAACTTATATGCAGAGTACATCATGAAAAATGAGCGCTGAAGAATTAATGCTTTTCAGCTGTGGTGTTGGAGAAGACTCTTGAGTGTCCTTTGGACTGCAAGGAGATCAAAACAGTCAAACCTAAGGGAAATCAATCCTCAATATTTCTTGGAAGGACTGATTCTGAAATTGAAGCTCCAATGTTTTGGCCACCTGATGCAAAGAACTGACTCATTATAAAAGACCCTGATGCTGGGAAAGATTGAAAGCAAGAGAAGAAGGGGTGACACAAGATGAAATGGTTGAGTGGCATCACCAAATCCATGGACATGAATTTGAGCAAGCTCTGGGAGATGGTGAAGGACAAGGAAATCTAGCGTGCTGCAGTCCTTGATATTGCAAAAAGTCAGATATGACTGAGCGACTGAACAACAACAACAACAAAGAGGCTTGTGTAAGCTTTCTGATATTATGGACTGGTGATAGAAAAAAAAACAAAAACAAAAACAAAAAACCTGGGTCTTGCTCTGAGGGGAAGGCCTTGCTCTGTAAAGCTTTAATCCAATTATCTGCTGGTGGGTGTTGCTCTACTCCCTCTGTTGTAGTTGTTTGGCCTGAAGACCCATCCCTGGGGTCTATGGGCTCTTAGTAGGGTTAATAGTGAATTTCAAGAGGGTTTATACCAAAGGTAACATTTCCAGCTGATGCTGCCAAGTGCCCCCTTCCCTATGCCAAGTCCTGGCAACCCACACCTCCACAGGAGACCCTCCAACACTAGCATGTAGCTTTGCTTCAGTTGTCTGTGGAGTTGTGGCCCCTTTCCTCTGGGTCTTGGTGTGCACAAGATTTTGTTTGTGCTCTCCATGACTGGAGTCTCTGTCTCCCCCAGTCATGTGGAAGTCCTATAATCAAATCCTTCTGGCAGCCAAGTCTAGATTCCTTGGGGATTCCCAGTCAGTTTATTGGATTCTCAGTCTGGAAAGCCTGACATGGGATTCAGAACTTTCACAACAGTGCATGATTTCTTTGGTACTATTGTTCTCCAGTTTGTGAGTCACCCACTTGGCAGGTATGGGGTTTGATTTTATCATTTTTATGACCTTCCTTCCATCTCGGTGAGGCTTCTTTGTCTTTGAACATGGGATATCTTTTATTGATGGGTTCTAGCATCACCTTGTCAATGTTTGTTCAGCTAGTTGCAACTTTGGTGTTCTTGCAGGAGAAAGTGAGCGCATGTCCGTCTATGCTGCCATCTTGCACCAGAAGTCAAATTAATCTTGATGTGAACATGGCGGTAGAGCCTGATGCTAGTTGAATATGCCATCAGAACAAAGGAAAACAACTTAAAACCAGACTCTTTTCTTCGTGAAAGGTGTTTAAATTCTTATGAAAAGAAACAGAAATTTACTCTCTGTAAATCTGAAAGAATCAAATTTGTTTTTAGATTCAGCAGTTTCTTATAAAGTTTAATATATACCTTTCATTGTTGTTGTTATTTAGTCATTCAGCTGTGTCTAACCCTTTGCAGCCCCATGGACCTCCAGGCTCTGCTGTCCATGGGCTTTTTCAGTCAAGGATACCAGAGTGAATTGCCATTTCCTTCTCCAAGGGATCTTCCCAATCCCAACCTAGGGATTGAATCTGTGTCTTCTGCATTGGAAGGCATTGGCAGGCAGATTCTTTACCACTGAGCCAGTGGGGAAGTCATCTACCTTCCATGTGATTCAGCAATTCCTCTCTTAGATATGTATCAAAAAGGAATAAAAGTTCCATAGAAACTTGTACATAAACATTCATCACAGTTTCAATAATAAAAGCCCCAAACTGAAAATAACCCAAATGTTTATCAACAGATGAATGGATAAACAAATTCATATATTCTGTATCTTCATTAAAACAGTTACTCATGTATACAAACATGAGTATACATTTGTATACAACATGATTTGTACAATTCTTGTTGTATATACTTGCTAAAGCTCATTGAATGGTACGTTAAAAAAGAGGCATTTTATTATATGTATGTTGAATTTCAAGGGATGAATTTAATTTTCTATTCATTTTTTAAACAAGTGGAAAATTCTAGGAAGTAATTCATATTCAGATCAGATCAGATCAGATCAGTCACTCAGTCATGTCCGACTCTTTGCTACCCCATGAATCGCAGCACGCCAGGCCTCCCTGTCCATCATCAACTCCCAGAGTTCACTCAAACTCACGTCCATTGAGTCGGTGATGCCATCCAGCCATCTCATCCTCTGTCGTCCCCTTCTCCTCCTGCCCCCAATCCCTTCCAGCATGAGTCTTTTCCAATGAGTCAACTCTTTGCATGAGGTGGCCAAAGTACTGGAGTTTCAGCTTTAGCATCATTCCTTCCAAAGAACACCCAGGGCTGATCTCCTTCAGAATGGACTGGTTGGATCTCCTTGCAGTCCAAGGGACTCTCAAGAGTTTTCTCCAACACCACAGTTCAATAGCATCAGTTCTTTGGTGCTCAGCCTTCTTCACAGTCCAACTCTCGCATCCATACATGACTACTGGAAAAACCATATTAGCATATTAATATCTTCTGTTTATATCATAATCCAGAGTTAAGTGTGTGAAATCTGTTAACCCAGGCCAATGAAAACAAAAATTTTTGGAAATATTCTTTCTGATAAGGTTAATTGCACCTAATATGCACATCATCTGATAGATACAAATAAATCAGAAATCATTGTAATGTTTATTTTAAAATATTACTCATTGAGTCATATGCATGTCATTTTATATAGTGTGTTCTTGCTTTTGATGACTCGCTTAGTTGTTAAATATAGGTAAAGATAGTCACTTTTTCCTTATCTGGGAGATTATTATCTCAAAACTTCAAAGTTTCCTATTCCTATCTCTTTTAATTCAGACTCATTATCTATGTCATATGTAGTGACTCAAATATCACTACATAGTGAATACAAAATTTTTCACTTGGATAATGTTAATCTTTCAGGCTTGGAAAGCAAGGGAGAGATTACTGTTCTCTTTCTCTTTGATTATTTTTTTTTATGCTTTAAACAATGTGAGAGATTGCCAGTTATTAAAAGCAAAGTTCAATATGTATTTATCAGTTATATTTAACATAGCACATAAACTAGAAATTGACAACCTGGGTGAGAAGCAATAGTTCATTTGGTGAAGTTATGGTGACAACAAATGCCTCAACAGACTGGTCATGAAATGGCAAAATTATTCATTTTAATGTGAGTTTTAAAAGTTAACCATATCCAGTTTGTTCAGTGAAGATTCAAGATTCATATTATTATTACTCATAGATAAAACCAGAATTTTAAAAGTAAAGTTCCTTCCTACTTCCTGTCTCTGTCATCTTATTTCTGGGTAATAAACTTTAAAACTTTATAATTATTTGGATTTAAAGTCTATCCTTAAAAAAAACAAAACAAAACACAGAATTACCATGAAGAGGGAGGAAGAAGGAGAAGAGAAAAAAGGAAACAAGATTTGAATTTTTCTGAAACTCAGCAGATTGGCAAGACTTGAAAGCAGATTCAGGACATTATCTGTAGTACACAGAGCAGATTAACACATTTCCTCAGTAATGTCTGCTTTCACCTCCTGTGCACAGATGGGTTTATTCTTGAAGCAAGGCCAGTTGAAATCTTCAAGCCAGCAGCCTTTATTTTTTTCTCTATTTCAGTTCTTTCCACTTCTGTGAGCCTGTGATATGCCTAGTGCTGTGAGAGGCCTCTGTGTACATTAGTAAACAAGACATGATTCTAACCTCAGGCTGATAAAGAACTCACAACCTGTGTTGAAAAAAGATACATGTACATCATCAGTATGACAAATATAATACAAACATGAATGGAGTTACAAGCACAAAGTTGGAAATATTTCGTTTGAGGAAAACATAAGACCTTCAAAAGATGAAAAGATATTCACCTGGCTGGTTCAGTTCAAGCACTTAATTTTCAACAGATAATGTTGCACCTCTACTCTGTGATGGCTCCTGCATCTATCATTGGACTTGCAGGGGTGATCAAAGACCAGTATCATCCCTTACTCCCAGGGTTTACAGTCACACAAATATCTGCACTTACACATTGTGGTGAATACTATGTGTGAAAAGTTCAAGGTGTAATGAGACTATATGAGGGACTTGATTCTTTTAGAGGAACCTGGGAGGATCAGGCCAGGAAAGATTTTCTGAGGAATTAACTGTGGGCCTGAGATCCAAAGATAAACTGGAATTAATTTAGGGAATGGCAGAGAATGTGGATGAGTGCACCAGACACAAAGGCAATGATAGGTGTGTACGTGGAGTATTCATGCAGCAGACACAATGTAGTGTGGTTTGTGAACAGATTGAAGAGGGGAGGAATGTGAGAGGCCAGAGATGGCCTCAGGAAGTAGGTCACCCAGGACCCTATGAGTCAGTTAGAGTTGGTGAACTTTTCTCAAGGGTTTCAAGCAGAGGAAATACCTGGACAGGTTGCTTTAAAAAGTACTTTTCCTGTGGATTGGAGAAACCCCTGTTAGGAAGCTATAGCATTGCATCCACATGAAAGACTATACATAGTAACTTGGACTACAGGTAAAAATAGAAATGAGGGAAAAAGTTTTAAGATAAAAGTTATAAAGTTATAAGATAAAATCTTTAAAGTTATAAGATAAAATCAATTGCATTTAGTGATGGACTGACTATAGAGAAACAGAAAAGAGCCAAGGATGACCCTTAAGATTCTGCCTTGAAAAATTCAATGGAAGAGAGTGTTGCTCACTAGGGAACAATGAGAGGAGAGCAGAGAGGGAGATGCTCGGGGGCTGGCTTTGAACTGGCTGTTTAGGGTATCTTTGGAACATGCAGGTGAGTACAGTGTGAATTGAATATATGAACCTGGACCTAGGAGGCCTCAGCTACTGTTTTATATGTAAAAGTCACACACACACACACACACAAATACCTGGTAACTGAAGACCATGGGATGAGTAAAAGAGTGTAAGGAGAGTACAGAGTGAAAAGAGGAAAGGACTGAAGAAAGTGCCTGGAATGGGATTTGACATGTAAGGACTGTGTTGAGAAAACCGAGTCAGCAAAGGAGAAAGAGAAGGAGCAACCAGAAAAATAAGGGGCATCCTAGGAGCATTGATAAGGGGCTTCCCTGGTGGCTCAGAGGATGAAGCATCTGCCTGCAATGCAGGAGACCTGGGTTTGATCCCTGGGTTGGGAAGATCCCCTGGAGAAGGAAATGGCAACTCACTCCAGTATTCTTGCCTGGAGAATCCCATGGACATAGGAGCCTGGCAGGCTACAGTCCATGGGGTCTCAAAGAGTCAGACACAACTGAGCGGTCAGTGGTCAATGATATAGGAGCATTGATAGCATAGAAGTTAGCAAGGGGAGTGTTTAAGCAAAGATAAGAGTGGTCAAATGGGTACACTATTGGTGACACTCATGCAGGATCAGGGCTAAGGATCCCCCCCTGATTAAAGTCACTTAGAAGTCATGGGTGACCTGATGGAGAACTGTCACAGTAGAGTCATGGGGATGCCAGTTGGATAGTAGTGGGGTGAGTAATGAATGGAGACTGAAAAAATTGGCAAGGTAAGTGCTATCTAATCTCTAAAAGGATTCAGGTAGAAAGGAATTAGTGTAAATCTGGAATAAAGCAGAGCTTTCATAAATAATTGAGATTAATTTGGAGCCACAACATAAAATTTAATTGACCAATAGTATCTAATAATTGAACTTCCAGGTGGCTTAGTGTTAAAGAACCCACCTGTCAATTCAGGAGACACAGGAGACGCAGGTTGGATCCCTGGGTTGGAAAGATCCCATGGAGGAGGAAATGGCAACCCACTAACGTATTCTTGCCTGGAAAGTCCCACGATGGAGGAGCCTGGAGTGTTACAGTTCATAGGGTTGCAAAATAATCAGATATGACTGAGCATATACATGCATACACTTAATAATTACTAAGATTTTATGGTGCTTTAAAATTTATGAAATACATTTGAATGCTGATTCTACTCCTACAATCTGTCCACTTCTGGCATTTTGGCACTTACATCTTCTTTCTGTTCCTCTCAATTCATACCTTTACTTTGTCATACCATGATGCATCCTTGCCATGGCTTTTGCTTTAGACTCTGTCCCTTCATTCTAGCTTAAATGTTCTATTTTACTTGTTGGCAGAACTTGTGTTTATCTTGTACTTTTGAATATCAACTCTCAGTCTGATCTACTTCTGGCTTCTATTTTTCATACCTTGTTTGACTGAACCCAATGACCATACCTAGTGCCCTCCACGTTCTCCTGGGTCTTCTGAGCTTTGGCTCAGGAGCCATGCCAGCTGATATGGAAGTGCATGAATAGACTGTTCCTAATGTTTGATATTCCACAGTAAATGTTTAATAACTTTAGGTAAGCAATCATTCTCTTCAAAAAAGTTAACTAGCTCTATACATGATAATTTATGTTAATTAACAATTATCATCCTAATCTGCTTCACCTTTTCAAATGTAATCACCTTTTCAAATTAATATTAGCCAACTGAATCTTCCTACAGGAGTTAACATGCAGAAATAAAATTTTTATTGAGAAAGGTTGAAATGGATTCAGAGATTTGACTGTCACTTCTCTGATAACCCGATAATATCCATAATAATACTGGTAAAATGAAAGAAAGAATTATTTTGTATGCTTTTAAGAAGATTGAAATGAAATCAAAGCATAATTAGTATTTTAAACTTGAATAGAATTTTATATTTTGAGTTGGGTACAATTTTTTATGTCACATTGATTTTATATTTTCTTTGATTCTAAAGCTTCTAAATGGATATCACAGTCTGCTTTGTCAGTTTCTTTGCCATTCAGTGCGTCTTGCCATATTATGCTATAAATGACTTATAAAGGGCATAACTGAATATAACACTTTTTCTGAAAGTGTTAAGTCATGTGACAAACTTTCTTGGTAAGTAGAATGGAGATCTTTGTTCCTCCTCAAACTCATATAATATTGTTTGGACTTCTATAATAATACATGAAAATAACAAATTACTTAATATAAAACAGATAATTATAAATTTTTCTGAAAAATGACCATTTGATTTTATTACAATATGATTTTATATATAAGTAAATGAAGACTCAGTTTGATTATGTAATTTTCATGAAATCACCCTATAAGTTAAGTGACAAAGTCAGAAATAAAACCTGGGTTTCCTTAGATCAATTTCTCTGCTCTTTGGAAAGTTTTCTCACATGGCTGAGTAGAGTGGAGTCAAAAGTATATGTCAATTACTATGGATTTGTAGATTGCTCTTAGCCCAGTGCCAGGGAAGATGTGCTCAGTTCTCAGGCAAGCTTAAAAATTTTCTTTAACTTCAAACATGATTTAGCCACATATATTTAGGGCTTATTATTTAATTTTCCTTTATATTGCAAGATAAAAATATGTGATAGAAAATCTTCATATCAGTGTTCTCAGATGATGCTCACATAGAACACGAATGTCCCACAGCAGACCAGAGAGTTTTATACTGCAAATAATGAGATGGAAGTCTATTTCTAACTTTCAAGAAGGCTAATTTTCTTAGTTATAAAGAAGTTAATTCTTATTTATAAACATTTGTAGTATAAAGTTTTAAGTTTCCAAGTTTTATTTTTGCTTCAATATTTTCTATAAATTTTTTATTACAGCTTACCTGTTAATGAAGGTTAATAAACAAGTATTTATTAGTTAAAAATTATTAGTTAATAATGTATTATTTGTTAATAAGCAAGTATTACAAATAAACAAAGTTACAAAAAGTAAATGAAAACAAATAAAGAAAGAAAGTGAAAATGAAGTCGCTCAGTCGTGTCCGACTCTTTGCGATCCCATGGACTGTAGCCTACCAAGTTCCTCTGTCCATGGGGTTTTTCCAGGCAGTAGTACTGGAGTGGATTGCTGTTTTCTTCTCCAGAGGATCTTCCTGACCCAGCCATCAAACCCGGGTCTCCCTCATTGTAGACAGACGCTTTTACCATTTGAGCCACCAAGGAAGTCCAAGAAAGAATATTAATATTAACAATTTAGGAACAGTTGATTAGTTCCAGAATTTGATTTTTTTCTTTGATGGGCAAGACTACTGCAGTTGTGATTTTACATTGTGCATTAGTAAAAGTTAAATTTTGGGAAAATTCCTCCTATTCTTACTAAAATGTTTTTTTCATCTCATAGTGTTCTTCAGAAAGATATGACTGTGTTAGTTGCTCAGTCATGTCTGACTCTTTGTGACCCCATGGACTATAGCCCACTAGGCACCTCTGCCCATGGGATTCTCCAGGCAAGAACACTGGAGTGGGTTGCCATTCCCTTCTCCAGGGGATCTTCCAGATGCAGGGATTGAATCTAGGTCTCCTGCATTGCAGAGAGATTCTTTACCATCTGAGCCACGAGGGAAGCCAACGGGGGTAAAATAAAAGGGTTCAATACTAAAGTAACTGAATGGTAAAATATTATAAATCATACAAATGATAGTTCACTATCACAAAGGTCTAGTGGGGAGATTTCAACTGCATGCAGCAGAAAGATATGATGGAACATGAAAAGTAACATTATTTCAGGAATGTTACCATCTCAGCCTTGGACCATAGTTTACATGTATTAACATGAATAATGCATAAAATACAACTTGGTAAATTTCTTAGAGCAGTTAGTTATTGTTTTACAATTGGCTTTGGATGCCTTAGGGAAAAGGTTTAAATTGCTTCTGTTATTTCTTACTGTTACTTAACAAAAAAGCCAATAGTTTGATAAAATGAAAGCAATTTTACTGTAGGGGGTTTAGGGGATTTGGAGGCTGATCAAAGAATAAGGGGTGAAAGAGGTCTATACATGCTTTACTGGGCTGTGCTCTGACAGGTTTGCCTGTGGGGGAAATCCCTCACAGCAGGAGACTTCCCAGAAGCTCCTGAAAAGGGTTCCATGTCTAGAGTACCTGGGTGATGTTGTAGGAGAAGCACAGTGGAGAGTCTGAGTCAGAAAGCCCCAAAGAACAGTGGCTTCTTCAAGTCTTTTAGCCACAGGCTTATCTTATCTATGGCTGGAAGATGTTGGGTGAGATTTCTTAGGGGAAATGCAAAGCAGGAAGGCTCTAAATGGTTAAAAATCTTCTTGTTTGAGCTATTTTTAAAGCAAATTGATTTGTGAAAATTTGAATTTGGCTCTAGAGTGATTTCAAATGAGTAGTTCTCAGCCTGCATGAAGAATAAAACAACCTAACCTAGATAGTATATTCAAAAGCAGAGACATTACTTGGCTGACTAAGGTCTGTCTAGTCAAGCCTATGGTTTTTCCTGTGGTCATGTATGGATGTGAGAGTTGCATTGTGAAGAAGGCTGAGCACAGAAGAATTGATGCTTTTGAACTGTGGTGTTGGAGAAGACTCTTGAGGGTCCCTTGGACTGCAAGGAGATCCAACCAGTCCATTCTGAAGGAGATCAGCCCTGGGATTTCTCTGGAAGGAATGATGCTAAAGCTGAAGCTCCAGTACTTTGGCCACCTCATGCGAAGAGTTGACTCATTGGAAAAAACTCTGATGCTGGAAGGGATTGGGGGCAGGAGGAGAAGGGGACAACCCAGGATGAGATGGCTGGATGGCATCACTGACTCGATGGACATGAGTCTGGGTGAACTCCGGGAGATGGTGATGGACAGGGAGGCCTGGCGTGCTGCGATTCATGGGATCGCAAAGAGTCAGACACAACTGAGTGACTGAACTGAACTGAACGGAACTGAGGGGCCAAAATACAGAGAGCATCTTTCTGGCTCATTTATGTATCAGTTATGCTTAAAATTCTGAGTGTCATATGTCAGATAGAGTGAGAGCTGTCAGGTCTGCTCTTTGCTGTCTGAGACTCATCTGGTTTGAGGGGTTAGGTGAGTCAGGGGCAGCTGTCCATCTGGAGGCTGCCAGCCTGATTCCTGGGTTCTTCCCCACAGGAGGTGTCCTGGGACTAATATCTAAGAATGCTTCTTTACTCAGATTTTACTAATGTCTGGTGCTTGGTCTTGGTTGGGTTAAATAACTCAGGACTAGTCAAGCACTTTGGAGAAGGCAATGGCACCCCACTCCAGTACTCTTGCCTGGAAAATCCCATGGATGGAGGAGCCTGGTGGGCTGCAGTCCATGGGGTCGCTAAGAGTTGGACACAACTGAGCGATTTCACTTTCACTTTCCACTTTCATGCATGCACTGGAGAAGGAAGTGGCAACCCACTCCAGTATTGTTGCCTGGAGAATCCCAGGGACGGGGGAGCCTAGTGAGCTGCCCTCTATGGGTGGGGTCACACAGAGTCGGATACGACTGAAGCGACTTAGCAGCAGCAGTCAAGCACTCTTCTCCCCCACTCTCTCTCTCCTTGTGGTTTGTTTGTGATTCCTCACAGCATGATTGGATAGTAGGATTCAGGTTATAGGGCTTCTTATAAAGTAGCTGGCTTCCCCTAGAAGAAGCATGTCAAGAGATCTGTGTATAATCTACTTGGCTTCTTATGATCCAACTTTGGAAATAACAGACACACATACTGTCTTGGACAGGTCAAAAGCAGTGTGTCGTGTCAGGTCATACTCAAGAGGATAATGCTATGTATATGAGGCAATAAACACTGGAAGTATGACTTATTGGAGGAGCTATATTTGAGGTCACAATTAACATGTCTTCTTACATTTAATTGGAGAAGGAAATGGCAACCCACTCCAGTACTCTTGCCTGGAAAATCCCATGGACTGAGAAGCCTGGTAGGCTACAGCCCATGGGGTCGCAAAGAGTCGGACACGACTGAGAAACTTCACTTTCACTTACATTTAATACATTTTCTTTTTTAAAAAATTAGCTGGTTAGTATATGATATTGTAACACTAATAATGCATATGAAAAATGTTTATTTAATCTTTACTAAGGCACACCACTTAATATGAGTTGGATTGAAAACTTAGTTTGATCTGAAATTGAATTACATATACCCAAAGCAGTAGAGAAAACATAGTTAAGAAAAATATATGGATAGTCACATGGCTAGGTATTTTATTTGTTTTCTTAGTTTTCAGTTATATATTATACAATGCCTGCAATTACCTTCAAAGAATAAGGAAGATATTGTGTACTCTACTAATAATGAAAATATACCGAAGAATATACCTGTTTATCTTGTAATTATACTGCTGGCTGGATGAAAATAACATGGTTTTGGATAAACCATTATGAATTCTTTAGAATAGACATATTTTGGAATTGTGTTGTTTATTTATTTGTATTTGGTATTATTAATTCATTTTAGATACATTTCCACTTTCTCCTTGGGTTTTCTTGTTTCTGTGAAGATTTCAGTAAATGCAAAACTGTTAAATAGAATGTTAACATCAAGGTTGATTAGAATTCCTAAATTTTTTTTCACTTTGAGAAAAAAGTGAACTAGCACAAATTATAAGAAATCCAAATGAGATATAGAAAAATAAGTTAGAAGTTTTGTGACTTTAATCTGTCTTCCAGATATTTATATATCAGTTTACCATGTCTTGTGTTTGCACCATGAAAATACACTTGATAACTTTCCAAACTAAAAAAGTAACATTGGAAATAAAACAGGGTAAATAATAGGAAGTTTTCAGGCACACCTGAAGAGGTGTGCATGACATTTATATTAAAGAATTTCATTTAGAATTAACTTTGTATAATTATAAATAATATTTTATTCTTAACCATTTCCTTGCTAATTTGGGTAAGTGTGACTGAGGACAATCTGTGTAAGAGATAGAATTCAATGCTGACTCTCAGAATTTCACCCTGTTTGGATGAAACCAAAGAAGAAAATATTTCTTCGTATTGAGTTTCCAGGAAATGGGCAACAGGCATCAGAATCTGAAAATGTCAACTAATACATGGCTTAATATGTTTAACAACAGGTTATCTGTGACCTGAGTTTTGGCCAGAATTACCCCAAAGTATGTGTGTGTATGTGTGTACAGGCACATATAAGCTCTCAAAAACAAGAAAATATTGAGATAAGTAGAATTAGATTATCTGGGAAGAAGCTTTGATATGGGAAAAACTCAGAATGAAAGTTTTAGTGTGTATTCTACCACTTGCAGACATATACTCTTGAATATGCTACATAACTCATACTTTCAGTTTCTCTCTAAAATGGGGATATCCATCTATTATAGAGTTTTGGTGAGGAGTCAGTGAATAAGGAGAGAAAAAAATTCTTTAAAAACTCAGAAGTACTAATCAAGATTGATGATACAGAATTCAGTTTTAACTTTCATCTACCACATAGAACAGTGTTGATGCTTACAGCAGAAATGCTAAAAGACTGAGTTTTCATTAATATGTTAGCACAAGCAAAATCAGTGTATTTTTTTTTTTTCCTTTTACTGAAAGTTTATAATGCTGGATTCCATTAGGAGAATACCATTTCAAGGCTGAGGGAAATGCCTTTATTTTCTATATGTTGTAGCTGTTATCTTAATAAAGTTGTTATTATACTGGGTTATTTGCATTTATTCAAGTTGGCTTGAATTTCCATTATGCAAATGTATTCCCTGCATGATATACTTTGTACAGCAATTGATTTTTCAGTTTAAAAGTTTGTTTCATTTCAATATCCATCCCCAAGCTTTTTTTTTTTTTTTTTAATTAACTTTGCTCATTTGCAGTTTGTTTTTTAAACAGCTGGAACTAGAACGATGTGTATGAGTGACTCAGGTTTTCTTTTGATCTGGACAACTGATATATAATCTAATTCTTCTAAAGACATGGAAATTTATTAAAGTTCAGCTTATGAATATATTTGGCTAATACTCTGAAAAAAAAAAGACAATCAAGAAAGTTAGTATTGAACCCCAAATCTGGAAATTTCTTTTTCTCAGACAAAAGAGAAAAAAAAGAATCCTGATTTAATTTTTTTTCCAAACAGCAAGAAGATTCATTGCTTTCTAAACCTGTTTCTAATAAATCTCTGTATTTTGAAACAGAACTCTTTACTCCAATGAAATCTTGCCTTGGAGAAATGGAAACAGTTCTCTATCAGTGCTACTTGGACTTAAATGAAATCACCCGAGAATCTTGTTAAAACGGTAATAGTGGTGTGAATGGGGCTCAAGATTCTACCTTTCTAATCAGCTCCTGGTGGTTGCTTCTGCTGTATGCAGGTTCATGGACTACATGTGAGTGACAATTCTATTGTTGATTGGATCTAAATTTGGCTCAAATTTGGATCCACTGGGAAATTTTTAAAAGTACAGATGCCTTCTCCCAACCTGGGATTCTTATTTGATATGGAAGAATCTGTATATTATGATTATAAAAACTCCTCAGGATATTTTAATATACAGTCAAGTATGAAAATAACTGCTCTAGTAAAAAGTATATATGTGTGTGTGTATCTTTGTGTGCATGTTGGAAAGAACTGGTGTTATGGATCCTGTTTATCTTTCCTGGCATTTCTCTCTTATACTATAATAAAAATACATTTAAAATCAAGTTGTGACTAAACTATTGTTTGGTAACATTTTATTTAACATAGTATAAATACTTTAAAAACAAAAAAATTTTGTTCTGTATTTCATTTGGTTTAACAATTTACTACAAATAAACAAATACAGAATAGCACTGCAATTGGAAATATGAGTGTTCCATGTTTTATTTTATCAATTCTATAATATTAGGCATTTAGGATAGTTCTTTTAATATTAAAATAAATTGGGTTATCATTTCCATCTTTCTAAATTCCACATATATGCGTTAGTGTACTGTATTGGTGTTTTTCTTTCTGGCTTAACCAATACAATATTGTAAAGTAATTAGCCTCCAATTAGAATAAATAAATTTAAATTTAAAAAATTTAAAAAAAGACATAAAATAAAAAATAAAAAAATAAATTGTGTGATAAGTATAATTCATCAAATATTTTTGCACACATTTCTTATTTCTTAGAACAATAGAGTCCCAAGATTAAGCAACAGAAGCAATCCAACCTGGTGACAAGGAGTATTTAAATCACTGGTACTGTTGTTTTTTAATGGTATTGTTTAAAATTGCCTGTGTGTGGTGATAATAAAAGCAAACTGGCTTTTAGTCAGCTTTATTATTGTTGTAAATTCTCTACACAGAATGCATGTCATGAGTGCCTATATTCTGGGCATACTGTTTCCACCACCTTGACTTTGTAATGAATTCTAAAGCCATTGTCTTATAATGAATTTTCACACTGTGTAGAAAGATATGTTTTCTTAGGATTCTAGATGTATATCACTATATCTATACAGATGTTTATACACAACTAAGAGCAAATATAAAAATACACATGAAATGCTTATTTCAAACATTGAGGGCTAGTACTTTTAATATTTGACAATTTGGAAAATTTTCTATATTTTTTTCTACTATAGAGACTAAAAATTTGTCAAATCTGCAATGATTTGTTTTTCTTCTTTTGTGATTGCTAGTTATGTTCTTTGCCTATTTTTCTAATGGTGTTCACATTTACTTATTGATACACAAAAATGACTTAATAAAACTGTCATTTGTTTCCTGTTCAATATGTTAAAGTAATTTTTCCCAGTTTGCTTTTTGTTAATTTAGTTTTTTTATGACATGATTGTTTTTAACTGTGGAAGTTTAAATTTTTTGTAGTTTGATCCAACAATTTTTTCCTTATTGTTTCTTCTGGAGGTATTAAGACCTCTTCTACACCAAGTATATATAATGAGCCATGTAAGCTTTTTCACCAGAACTTTGAAGTCTTATATTTTTGTTAGCTCTTTAATTCATCTCAGTTTTGTTTATTGGCATTATACAGAGAAGTAATTTGTTATTTTGTTTCCAAATGTTTAGGTGACAAAGCAAAGATTAACTACTTTGTTCATCCACTAACTGATTACTTGATGTCATACTTTATTACCTAATGCATTAAAACATACTTATATATGTACCTGAAATATATATTCTATTTTCTGTTTTCATTGACTTCTTGAACCAATATAAGTTTCAATTATTTTAACTTTAGAGTATCTTTTCATATGCAGCAATAACATTTATCTTTTTCAGATTTCTGTTTTTCTGTAATTGTCTTTTCAAAAAAATGAGGAATCTTTTTTTCTCCATCTTAAATAATATTTTGTAAATCCTGTTTATAATCACTACATTTATGAATTAATATGTAGGCATTGACAAGTGTATACCAGAAGTCTTCCATCCAAGAATGTTTTATGCATATTCTTTTATTTAATAATTATTTTCTGATATTCATGAAGATCAGCTTTGTTTTTCCAATTTTGTGCTTTTGTAGTCTTAATAATACATAGGTAAGATTGTATGCTGGAGAAGGAAATGGCAACCCACTCTAGTGTTCTTGCCTGGAGAATCCCAGGGACGGGGGAGCCTGGTGGGCTGCCGTCTATGGGGTCGCACAGAGTCGGACATGACTGAAGTGACTTAGCAGTAACAGCAGCAAAATTGTATGCATATAAGTGAATTTTATATTTGTGTCTTTGTGTGTGTGTGATAGAAAGAGAGAGAGAGAGGTGTTGCTATTTGATCTATGCTATACCTCTGAAATGAAATTGCAAGTCTTCCTTTTTTCCCTCTGTTTCATTGGAGCTGTCCTAATACTCTTATATCAAATCCTTTGTAACATCTTAACAAAAATTAAATGATTTTAAGAACACATATATGTATGCCATAGAGATGAAGAAGTTGAAATCCAAAGAGACTATCTTGCTTAAAGTATTAACTTTATTAATTGTCAAAAGTACCAAAATAGAATTGGAACAGAATTAGAGTCAATGAGAATTTGTAATTAGTTGGCAATAAAACATGCACAAATGAAGGATTCAGGCAAATTTATATATAAAAATATCAGCTGCATATGTGTGCTGTCTTGTCACTCTTTGCAACCCCATGAACTCTAGCCCACCAGGCTCCTCTGTCCCTGGGATTTTCCAGGAAAGAATTCTAGAGTGGGTTTCCTTTTCCTCCTCCAGGGAATCTTCCAGACCTAGGGGTTAAACTCACATCTCCTATGTCCCCTTCATTGGCAGGTATATTGTTTACCAGTGAGCCACCTGGGAAACCATCAAAATGTTTGTTGCTGCTGCTGCTGCTAAGTCGCTTCAGTCGTGTCCGACTGTGCGACCTCATAGACGGCAGCCCACCAGGCTCCTCCATCCATGGGATTTTCCAGGCAAGAGTACTGGAGTGGTGTGCCATTGCCTTCTCCAAAATCTTTGTTAGCATTTATTAAATAAATGTTTGTTCAGAGTTCATTATAATAGTAAGCAGAACCACGAGGATGTGCTTTGTTCAGTTTTATGACTGATATGTACTTAAGTCTGTTTTTATCAACAAAAGAGTGAAACTAATAGCCTAGTTTAATGCACTCTATTTTACTCTGCTTGCTTGGGAATACAAATAGAAACCTGAAACTAATCTGGAAACTCTTCAATTTTAGCAATCTATGAACAACATCAAAGGATCTTGAAACAACTATTCAATAATCTTGTATTAAGGAGAGATGATTTCAGTTGTTTCATTGTATTATTTTAGTCTTTGTTTCTCTGTGTGTACTCAGACACACATAGATCATTGTTACCACCACCATACATACAGACTCAAAATCATTGATCATTCAAAATTGTTTTGATTTTGACTCTCACTTCTGTAACATTCATGTTTTTTCTTACCTTTTATATTTTTATAGCTTGTTTCATAGTTTCTTCTTCACTTTTTCATGCTATATCATTTATTAATTGTAAAATATTTTTACATTTATCTTTGCTAATCATTTGGAAGTTGTAAATCCTACTTTTTTCAGTCCTTTATATTAAAATATAAAATAAATTTTTATCTTAAAATAATGAAATAAGCAAAAGGTCCACATTTTCCCTACACAAAATTCAACAGGGAAAGTTAAACAAACAAACAAAAAAAAGAAACAACTGCTTTTAGGAGTTGAAAAAAAGGCAGCATATGAATACAATCATTGAGAAAAGGGAAGCAATTTGGGTAACTCCCACAATCTTCTTAAGAAAGAAATGAAAAGAGAACCTGACCTGGATCTTGGTTGAAGGAATGAATATCAGTCTCAAGGGACCAAATGGCTAAAATTTGCAATGGCAGAAGACTTGAAAAGAGGGAGATACAAAGAGAAAGAGCTCTAGAAATCTGAATAGACTTCTCCTTATATCTTTGGCTGTATACCAAGCTATTCATGAATAGGGTGAAACTTCATGAGTGAAAGTGTGTGTGTGTGCTCAGTTGCACATACAACCCCATGGCAGGTTCTTCTGTCCATGGGATTTCCTAGGCAAGGATACTGGAGTAGCTTTCCATTTCCTTCTCCAGGGGATATTCTTGACCCAGGGATAGAACCCATGTCTCTTGCATCTCCTGCATTGGCAGGCAGATTCTTTACCACTGAACCACCTGGGGGAAAATGTATGGTGAGGGAAAAATATCCAAGAAATTGTAGGGTGGAAAATTACCAGAGTGATTTTCTATGAGTTAGCATAAAGAGATCTTATTGAAAACATGGGACATGCAATGGGGATTCTAACAGAATCATTTCTTCTTGTTTGAGTAGTGGAGCTAAAATAGCACTATAGGAAAGGGTATTCAATACTGATCATGTAAAAGCTAAAAATCAAGATTTTAAATAATTGAGTTGATTAATAAGTAACTGAATTGCCTAGCAGAGCAAATTTCAGTAATCAGTAAAAGAGTAGTAATATGTGGCACTCAGCAATATAAAATTAAAGATATTAGAGATCCATTAAATAATTAACATATGAAGAAGTAGAAAACTGTGATCTATAACACAGAGGAAAATGGTTCAATATAAATAGAAATGACAGAGATGAGAGAATTACTAAGCAAAGACATGAAATGAGCTATTCAAATATGTTCAGGATGCACAGGATTTATAGAAAAATATGAAAAAAAATGAAATTCTAAAAGTGAAATATTTATAGTTCTGAAATGAAAATTTCACTGAATTTGTTTGCTAGATGACTAACCATTAAGCAATGAAATGTAAGAACAATCTAAAAATAAAATGTCAGTGAACTACAAGAAATAGCAAAAGAATTATGCAGGATGAAGCAGAGAGAAAAGTACTCAATGAGCTTTGGAAATATTTCAAGCACTTTAACATACAATAATTGGAATTCCAGAGGAAGAAAGTGCAGGAAAATAATTTGAAAGTAGTGTTTGAAAGATGGTAACAATAACCCTGTATTCAAGACAGCAAAAGAGACACAGATGTATAGAACGTCTTTTGGACTCTGTGGGAGAGGGTGAGGGTGGGATGATTTGGGAGAATAACATTGAAACATATGATGTATAATATTATATATGAAATGAATCACCAGCCCAGGTTCGATTTACATTAAAAAAAAAAAAAAGAAAGTAGTGTTTGAGATTTTCTCTAAATTTGAGAAAATTAGAAGCCATGGATCCAGGGGTTTTAAAAAACCTGAGGCAGAATTTAAAACAAAACAAACAAAAGAAGACTATACCAAATATATTATGTTCAAATTTCTGAAAACCAGAAAAGTGTGTTAAAAACAGAAAAGCTTGAAATGAGCTTAATAGAAAGGCCAAATATCTACACATATATAAAGATAATTACTTTTCATTGGAAACTGAAAGCTAGAAGGCAAAAAGTGATGACTTTATTTTTTAAAATATAAATTTATTTATTTTAATTGGAGGCTAATTACTTTACAATATTGTATTGGTTTTGCCATACATCAACATGAATCTACCACAGGTATACACGTGTTCCCCATCCTGAAACCCCCTCCCACCTCCCTCCCCATAACATCCCTCTGGGTCGTCTCACTGCACCAGCCTCAAGCATCCAGTATCATGCATTGAACCTGGACTGGTGATTCGTTTCATATTTGATATTATACATGTTTCAATGCCATTCTCCCAAATCATCCCACCCTCTCTCTCTCCCACAGAGTCCAAAGATTGTTCTATACATCTGTGTCTCTTTTGCTGCCTCACATACAGGGTTATCGTTACCATCTTTCTAAATTCCATACATATGTGTTAATATACTGTATTGGTGTTTTTCTTTCTGGCTTACTTCACTCTGTATAATAGGCTCCAGTTTCATCCACCTCATTAGAACTGATTCAAATGTATTCTTTTTAATGGCTGAGTAATACTCCATTGTGTATATGTATGACAGCTTTCTTATCCATTCATCTGCTGAAGACATCTAGGTTGTTTCCATGTCCTGGCTATTATAGACAGTGCTGCAATGAACATTGGGGTACACATGTCTCTTTCAATTCTGCTTTCCTCGGTGTGTATGCCCGGCAGGGGGATTCCTGGGTCATAAGGCAGTTCTATTTCCAGTTTTTTAAGGTATCTCCACACTGTTCTCACACTGTACTAGTTTGCATTCCCACCAACAGTGTAAGAGGGTTCCCTTTTCTCTATACCTTCTCCAGCAATTATTGCTTGTAGACTTTTAGATCACAGCCATTCTGACTGTCATGAGATGGTACCTCATTGTGGTTCTGATTTGTATTTCTCTAATAATGAGTGATGTTGAACATCTTTTCATGTGTTTGTTAGCCATCTGTATGTTTTCTTTGGAGAAATGTCTACTTAATTCTTTGCCCATTTTTTGATTGGGTCATTTATTTTTCTGGAATTCAGCTGCAGGAGTTGCTTTTATATTTTTTAGATAGTTCTTTGTCAGCTGCTTCATTTGCTGTTATTTTCTCCCATTCTGAAGGCTGTCTTTTCACCTTGCTTATAGTTTCCTTTGTTGTGCAGAAGCTTTTAAGTTTAATTAGGTCCCATATGTTTATTTTAGCTTTTATTTCCAATATCCTGGGAGTTGTGTCATAGAGGATCCTGCTGTGATGTATGTCAGAGAGTGTTTTGCCTATGTTCTCCTCTAGGAGTTTTATAGTTTCTGATCATACGTTTATATCTTTAATCAATTTTTAGTTTATTTTTGTGTATGGTGTTAGAAAATGATCTAGTTTCATTCTTTTACAAGTGGTTAACCAGTTTTCCCAGCACCACTTGTTAAAGAGATTGTCTTTAATCCACTGTATATTCTTGCCTCCTTTGTCAAAGATAAGGTGCCCATATGTGTGTGGATTTGTCTCTGGGCTTTCTATTTTGTTCCATTGATCTATATTTCTGTCTTTGTGCCAGTACCATACTGTCTTGATGACTGTGGCTTTGTAGTAGAGCCTGAAGTCAGGCAGGTTGATTCCTCCAGTTCCATTCTTCTTTCTCAAAATTGCTTTGGCTATTCAAGTATTTCTTTGTATTTCCATTCAAATTGTTAAATTATTTGTTCTAGCTCTGTGAGAAATACCGTTGGTAGCTTGATAGGGATTGCATTGAATCTATAGATTGCTTTGGGTAGTATACTCATTTTCACTATATTGATTGTTTTGATCCATGAACATGGTATATTTCTCCATCTATTAGTGTCCTCTTTGATTTCTTTCACCAGTGTTTTATAGTTTTCTATATATAGGTCTTTGGTTTCTTTAGGTAGGTATATTCCTAAGTATTTTATTCTTTTCACTGCAATGGTGAATGGAATTGTTTCCTTAATTTCTCTTTCCATTTTCTCATTATTAGTGTTTAGGAATGCAAGGGATTTCTGTGTGTTGATTTTATATCCTGCAATTTTACTATATTTATTGATTAGCTCTAGTAATTTTCTGGTGGAGTCTTTAGGGTTTTCTATGTACAGGATCATGTTATCTGCAGACTGTGAGAGTTTTACTTCTTTTCCAATTTGGATTCCATTTCTTTCTTTTTCAGCTCTAATTGCTGTGGTCAAAACTTCCAAAATTATGTTGAATAATAATGGTGAAAGTGGGCACTCTTGTCTTGTTCCTAACTTTAGAGGAAATGCTTTCAGTTTTTCACCATTGAGGATAATGTTTGCTGTGGGTTTGTCATATATAGCTTTTGTTATGTTGAGGTATGTTCCTTCTATTCCTACTTTCTGGAGAGTTTTTATCATAAATGGATGCTGAATTTTGTCACAGGCTTTCTCTGTATCTACTGAGATAATCATACGGCTTTTATTTTTTGATTTGTTAATGTGGTGTATTACATTGATTGATTTGTGGATATTGAAGAATCCTTGCATCCTTGGGATAAAGCCTACTTGGTCATGGTGTATGATCTTTTTAATGTGTTGTTGTATTCTGATTGCTAGAATTTTGTCAAGGATTTTTGCATCTATTTTCATCAGTGATACTGGCTTGTAGTTTTCTTTTTTGTGTGGCATCTTTGTCAGGTTTTTGTATTAGGTTAATGATGGCCTCATAGAATTAATTTGGAAGTATACCTTCCTCTGAAATTTTCTGGAAGAGTTTCTGGAAGAGTTTGAGTCAGATAGGTGTTAGCTCTTCTCGAAATTTTTGGTAGAATTTAGCTGTGAAGCCGTCTGGACCTGGGCTTTTGTTTGCTGGAATATTTCTGATTACAGTTTCAATTTCCGTGCTTGTGATGGTTCTTTTAAGATTTTCTATTTCTTCCTGGTTCAGTTTTAGAAAGTTGTACTTTTCTAAGAATTTGTCCATTTCTTCCACATTGTCCATTTTATTGGCATATAATTGCTGATAGTAGTCTCTTAGGATCCTTTGTATTTCTGTATTATCTGTTGTGATCTCTCCATTTTGATTTCTAATTTTGTTGATTTGATTTTTTTTCCTTTGTTTCTTGATGAGTCTGGCTAATGGTTTGTCTATTTCATTTATCCTTCCAAAGAACCAGGTTTGTTGATTTTTGCTATGGTCTCTATTGTTTCTTTTGCAATTATTTCTGCCCTAACTTTTAAGATTTCTTTCCTTCTTCATTTCTTCCTTTTCTAGTTGCTTTAGGTGTAGAGTTAGGTTATTTATTTGACTTTTTCTTGTTTCTTGACCTATGCCTGTATTGCTAGGAACTTTTCCCTTAGCACTGCTTTTATAGTGTCCCACAGGTTTTGGGTTGTTGTGTTTTCATTTTCATTCATTTCTATGAATATTTTGATTTCTTTTTTGATTTCTTCTGTGATTTGTTGGTTATTCAGCAGTATGCTGTTCAGCCTCCATATGTTGGGATTTTTAATAGTTTTTCTCCTATAATTGCGATCTAATTTTATTGCATTGTGGTCAGAAAAGAAGCTTGGAATGATTTCAAATTTTTCTTGAATTTACCAAGGCTAGGTTTATGGCCCAGGATGTGGTCTATCCTGGAGAAGGTTCCATGTGCGCTTGAGAAAAAGGTGAAATTCATTGTTTTGCGGTGAAATGTCCTATAGATATCAATTAGGTCTAACTGGTCTATTGTATTGTTTAAAGTTTCTGTTTCCTTGTTAATTTTCTGTTTAGTTGCTCTATCCATAGGTGTGAGTGGGATATTAAAGTCTCCCACTATTATTGTGTTATTGTTAATTTCCCCTTTCATACTTGTTAGCATTTGTCTTACATATTGTGGTGCTCCTATGTTGGGTGCATATATATTTATAATTGTTATATCTTCTTAGATTGATCCTTTGATCATTATGTAGTAGCCTTCTTTGTCTCTTTTCATTGCCTTTGTTTTAAAGTCTATTCTATCTGATATGAGTATTGCTACTCCTGCTTTCCTTCGGTCTCTACTTCCATGGAAAATCTTTTTCCAGCCCTTCACTTTCAGTCCGTATGTGTCCCCTGTTTTGAGGTGAGTCTCTTGTAGGTAGCATATATAGGGGTCTTGTTTTTGTATCCATTCAGCCAGTCTTTGCCTTTTGGTTGGGGCATTCAACCCATTTATGTTTAAGGTAATTATTGATAAGTATGATCTCGTTGCCATTTACTTTATTATTTTAGGTTCAAGTTTATATGCCCTTTTTGTGTTTCCTATCTAGAGAATATCCTTTAGCATTTGTTGGAGAGCTGGTTTGGTGGTGCTGAATTCTCTCAGCTTTTGCTTGTCTGGAAAGCTTTTGATATCTCCTTCATATTTGAATGAGATCGTTGCTGGGTACAGTAATCTTGGCTGTAGGTTACTTTTCTTTCATCACTTTAAATATGTCTTGCCATTCCCTCCTGGCCTGAAGAGTTTCTATTGAAAGATCAGTTGTTATCCTTATGGGAATCCCCTTGTGTGTTATTTGTTGTTTTTTCCTTGCTGTTTTTAATATTTGTTCTTTGTGTTTGATCTTTGTTAATTTGATCAATATGTGTCTTGAGGTGTTTTGCCTTGGGTTTATCCTGTTTGTGATTCTCTGGGTTTCTTGGACTTGGGTGATTATTTCCTTGCCCATTTTAGGGAAGTTTTCAACTATTATCTCCTCAAGGATTTTCTCATGGTCTTTCTTTTTGTCTTCTTCTTCTGGGACTCCTATGATTCTAATGTTGGGGCGTTTAACACTGTCCTGGAGGTCTCTGAGATTGTCCTCATTTCTTTTAATTCCTTTTTCTTTTTTTCTTCTCTGATTCATTTATTTCTACCATTCTATCTTCTACTTCACTAATCCTATCTTCTGCCTGCGTTATTCCACTATTTGTTGCCTCCAGAGTGTTTTTGATCACATTTATTTCATTATTCATTATACATTGACTCTTTTTTATTTCTTCTAGGTCCTTGTTAAACTTTTCTTGCATCTTCTCAATCCTTGTCTCCAGGCTATTTATCTGTGATTCCATTTTAATTTCAAGATTTTGGATCATTTTCATTATCATTATTTGGAATTCTTTCTCCGGTAGATTACCTATCTCTTCCTCTTCTGTTTGGTTTGGTGGGCATTTATCCTGTTCCTTTACCTGCTGGATGTTCTTTTGTCTCTTCATCTTGTTTATAATCCTGAGTTTGGGGTGGCTTTTCTGTATTCTGGAAGTTTGTGGAATTCTCTTTATTGTGGAGTTTCCTCACTGTGGGTGGAGTTGTATAGGTGGCTTGTCAAGGTGTCTTGGTAAGGGAAGCTTGTGTCGGTGTTCTGGTGGGTGGAGCTGGATTTCTTCTCCCTGAAGTCCAATTCAGTGTCCACTAATGAGTTATGAGATGTCAATGGTTTTGGAGTAACTTTGGGCAGCCTGTATATTGGAGCTCAGGGCTGTGTTCCTGTGTTGCTGGAGAATTTGCGTGATATGTCTTGCTCTGGAACTTGTTGGCCCTTGGGTGGTGCTTGGTTTCAGTGTAGGTATGGAGGCATTTGATGAGCTCCTATCAATTAATGTTCCCTGGAGTCAGGCGTTCTCTGGTGTTCTCAGGGTTTGGACTTAAGCCTTCTGCTTCTAGTTTTCAGTCTTATTTTTACAGTAGTCTCAAGACTTTTCCTTCTATACAGCACCATTGATAAAACATTTAGGTTAAAGATGAAAAGTTTCTCCACAGTGAGGGACACCCAGAGAGGTTCACAGAGTTACATGAAGAAGAGAAGAGGGAGGAGGGAGTTAGAGGTGACCCGAATGAGATGAGGTAGAATCAATAGAGGAGAGAGGAAGCTAACTATTAATCACTTCCTTATGTGCACTCCACAACTGGACCACTCAGGTGTTCACGGAGTTATACAGAGAAGAGAAGAGGGAGGAAGGAGAAAGAGGTGGCCAGGAGGATAAAAGGGGGAAATCAATAGGAGAGAGACAGATCCAGCCAGTAATCAGTTCCCTAAGTGTTCCCCACTGTCTGGAACACTCAAAAATTTACAGAGTTGGGTAGAGAAGAGAGGGGGTAGGGAGGAGACACAGGCGACCTGGTGGAGAAAAAGGAGAGTTCAAAGGGGGAGAGAGCAGTCAAGCCAGTAATCTCACTTCCCAGTAAAAATGGGTACTGAAAATTGGGTTCTTAAAAGTACAAAATTATAAGAAATACCAAAATGCAAAGACTAAAAATCAAGAGTAGAGTTTGGAATTTCAAAAATACAATATTAAAGAAAAAAAAAAAAAAACAAGAGAGAAAAGCAAAACAAAGTCACAAAAATTATTAAAAAATATCTATATATATGAAGTTTGATTTTAAAAAATAGGGTCTCTCTCTCTTTTTTTTTTTTTGCAAAGTAATAGTAGGTTATAAAAATGAAAATTAAAGGAGTAATAGAGGACTTAAAAATTTAAAAACATGAATGATAGTAAAAATAGTAAAAATATATCTAGGACTTTCTCTGGTATTGTTGTGGATATTGTGCCATCAGTTCATTTTCAGATAGTTCCTTGGTCTGGCTTATATTTCTCAAGATCTATAGGCCCCTTCCTATGTAGTTGGTAAAAATGACAGGGTTTTAATTTATTGCACCTGTCACTTCCAAGGCATTTCCCTCTGTTTTAGCTTCTTCTGTTTGCTGATCTCTTCAGTGTCTGATTTCTGCCCTGACACAAAGAGGGCAGTGGTGGACACTTTTTTTAGGCTCACTTGTTCAGTCATGCTGTGGGGAGGGAGGGACACTGCAAACAACACTGGCGTGTGCTCGCAGTGCCTAAGCCACACTAGTCCTGCTCCCACTCACGACGCATGTACCCTCCCTGCCCACACTGTTCATGCTCTAGGTTGCTCTGCAGGGAACCATCTGAGGCCAGCACTAGGCTGCATGCACCTCCCAGGTCTAAGCTGCTCAGGTTCAGGCACTCAGGTAGTCCTTAGAGGCACAGACTTGGTTGGCCCTGCGTTTTGTGACCTTCCCAGGTCCGAGCAGCTCAGGTGATATGTTTGACGAGCACGGTTGCTGTGATTTATCACCTCCCCTGTCCCTGCCACTCAGTTTTCTGGGTGTACAACTGGCGCACATTCTCAGGTGGCTGTTGACCATCCAGAACCCCAGGAAGTCCTATCTAGCAAAGTAGCCTGCTTACAGTTTTGTGACTAAGGTCTCTCTGGGGCAGCAATTGCCTCCTTCCAGCTTTGGCTGCCCGTCCCTGGAGAGGGATGGTCAGCAGCCAGCTATCTCTGTTCAGCCCTTTGTTCTGTGTGCAGGCCTGGTGGTGTCTTAGGTTAGGGCTGGCTTTTTGCATGGTAGTTATCCCACAGTCTGGTTTGCTAGCCCAAGTTAGTTCACTCAGTTTGCCCTCGGGGCATTCAAGCCATATCCTTACTCTAAGCAATGCAGCCTGTGCCTCCCTGCCCTGCCCCTGCTTGCTAGTGGTGGGTGCAGGTGTCTGCACTGCTTCTCCACTGTAGGAGTTACCGTTGGGCTTGTAATCTGTGGGTTTTAATTATTTATTTATTTTTCCTCCCTGTTATGTTGCCCTCTGTGCTTCCAAGGCTCGCCACAGACTCGGCAATGAGAGTGTTTCCTGGTGTTTGGAAACTTCTTTCTTTTTAAGACTTCCTTCCCAGGACAGAGTTCCATCCCTACCTCTTTTGTCTGTTTTTGTCTTTTATATTTTTTCCTACCTCCTTTCAAAGACAATGGCCTGCTTTTCTGGGTTCCTGATTGCCGGGGTCCAGCCCCCGCAGGATCCAGGGGAACCTGAAGGAAAAACGGTGTCAGCGGATGATTTAGAGAGAGATAATGAAAGAATATTGTAGATAAGAAAATAGAGGAGAGAAAGAGGCTGATATTCCTTGGTTTACATAGAAAGCCAATAAAACTTCAAGACAAGAAATTTGCCCTGTTCACGGAGGCCACAGGTGCCTTCCTTGTCTCCCGAGGGAGTGAAGAAGCAGAACGTCTTCTCGTTCAGGTTTTAGAAACCCGGGCAGATAAGTGAATGCAGGGAGCCTCTATGCTCCAAGGGATCAGCCTTGAAAAGAGAGGGAGGGAGGGAGAGAGAGAAAATGATTGACACGAGGAGACCAAGCTGCTTCAAGCAAGGCCCATTGTTTTTATTTTCAAAAGGGTCTTTTATACCTTTACTTGTACATAGAGGGAAATGAAAGATGCAAAGTCATACAGAGTCAGCCCAAACATTATATCTGTTTTGTCTTCATCAAAACCAGGATTTTTCTGCAAAACTTTCCCAGAAACAATATTGTGTACATTATCTTCTGTTATTGGAGGCCTGTGAAAATTTTATGACCCTCTTTTGATAAAGGCTTCTCAACCAGAAAACTTATTTTCCCTTGAAATGTTTTTTCTTATATTTCTAATCTATGTCAGCCTCAAAAAGTATTAAACAAAGTTACATTCTCACGAAGCAAAGGTGCAGTGAGTTACAAGAAAGAACCAATTAGCTCAAAAGTCTGATGTGGTTAATTTCAAGGCTACACTTGTTTTTCTTACTTTCCAACTGTTAACTAATGCACTCCCAGGTGCACAGTGAAAAAGAGATATGGGAACTTAGCAACAAGCATTGGCCCAATAATGAAATCCTACATTAGCACTAGTCTAATAACTTTTAACTCTTTGAAAGGCTCTATGTTTTAGGCTTTCCATGCCTCTCACAGTTGGGAGGATGTAAATAATCATATGCGTAGCTGCAAGAGTATGAATATACCTGCCAAGCAAGCTATAATGCTAACAGAGGGGGTTTGATTTGAAATATTTCTCTCATGTCCAGGAGACTTATTAGCTATAGCCCTAAGTTAATTTTCTCCAGAGAAAGGTGGTCAGGAATAGACCCCTGTTAATGTCAGAGGAGTTGGTGAAAGTCATGAAATAGTAAAACAGATTCTGGTTTTGGGGTAGATGCTTGAAAAAGCCTAGGGAGCCCGTTGAGTTCTGAAGCCTTGTTTAACAGTTCTCTTCCACATGACCTTGTCATGGATGGGATCTCCCATGGTGGCTCCCAGCACCCGATGTCCTCTGCCAGCATTCAAAAGTTGTTTTGTGGAATTTACTCAGCATTTAAATGTTCTTCTGATGAATTTGTGGGGAAGAAAGTGATCTCCCCGTCCTGTTCCTCTGCCATCTTTCCAAAGTGATGACTTAAAAATGCTGTGTCAAGAAAAGAAAATCTACCAATATGGTATTCTATACCAGAAAAATTATCTTTCAAAAACTAAAGTAAAAATTAAAATTTTTTTTCAGATAAAAAAGGAAAATGATTTTAGGTCTAAGCCAAGAAATGAAAAGTATTAAACATGATAAATATTTGGATTTTTCTTAATTTTTAACTTGTTTCATTCTTTAATTTTTGTCAAAGACACTTGCCCACTTAGACAAAATAGCAAGAGTATATTGTGAGGTTTATAAATATGCTAAAACAAAATGAAGGCACAAAAGATGGAAAGAGGGATATGAAAGTAGAATATGTTTCTTATACTATAAATAAATTGGTATAATATGATTGAAGGTAGACAGTGATAATTAAAAATGGATATTACAAACCCTAGAAATATCACTAAGAAATAGAGAGGCATTCTGAAGGAGATCAACTCTGGGATTTCTTTGGAAGGAATGATGCTAAAGCTGAAACTCCAGTACTTTGGCCACCTCATGCAAAGAGTTGACTCATTGGAAAAGACTCTGATGCTGGGAGGGATTGGGGGCAGGAGGAGAAGGGGGCGACAGAGGATGAGATGGCTGGATGGCATCACCGACTCAATGGACGTGAGTCTGAGTGAACTCCGGGAGTTGGTGATGGACAGGGAGGCCTGGCGTGCTGCAATTCATGGGGTCGCAAAGAGTTGACACGACTGAGCGACTGAACTGAACTGAACTGAACTGAACTAGAAAACCAAGCATATACTATAAAGCTACATTTAATCTAAATATTTTAGGAAAGATGAGAAAATACTTAAAAAACAGATGTGACTCTAAGGAAGCAAAGACCAAGTGATAGATTGAAATTAATCATATCAATAACTACATTAAATATAAATGGTATGAATATTTTAACTTACAAAAAGATTATTATCAGATTGTATTGGAAAGCAAAATTGAAGTATACACTTTCCACAAAAACAAAACAAAACAACAAATTAAAACAGCTGAGAAAAAATAGTGGGGTAAGATTACTAATCTTTAGAAAGCATATACGGGGAGGGAGGAGGGAGGGGGTTCAGGATGAGGAACTCGTGTATACCTGTGGCGGATTCATATTGATGTATGGCAAAATCAATACAATA
This sequence comes from Oryx dammah, assembly GCF_014754425.2. NCBI lineage: Eukaryota > Metazoa > Chordata > Mammalia > Artiodactyla > Bovidae > Oryx > Oryx dammah. The sequence goes on along the minus strand of NW_024070208.1, from coordinate 1,068,786 downwards.
TTGCAAAGTAATTAATCTCCAATTAAAATAAATACATTTATATTAAAAAAAGATTTAAAAAAGAAAAAATAATAAATTTATTTTTTAAAAAAAGAAAGCATATATTAGTATCAGACAAAGTATACATAAAAATGATGAATATTAATGAATAAAGATGGTCTCTTCATAATAAGACAAGTAATCAGGAAGACATGCATCTAAAATATGTGTGCATCTCTTAGCAATGCTCCAAAATACATCAAGCAAAAACTGACAACTTAAAAGAGGAAAAAGACAAATCTACAATTCTTATTGGACATTTCAGTTTTTCTCTCTTGATAGTCATAGGGCAGAGATAGAAAATGAATAGGAAAACAAAAAATAAACAGTACATTCAACTTAATTGATTGAATTCACATTTACACAGCATTCCTACTCAACAGCTGCAGAATATGTAGAAAAAGGGCAAAAGGGCAAATTAAGTCTCAAGTAAATAAAAAGAAACAACCTAGTCAAAAAGCAGGCAAAGGACAGAAACATACATTTCTCGAAAGAAGACGTAAAGATTGGCCAATAAATATATGAAAATATGCTCAATATCACTCATTATTAGAGAAATGCAAATCAAAACCATATGAGGTATCATCTTATACCAGTTGAAATGGCCATCATCAAAAAGTCTACAAACCAAAAATGCTGGAGAGGGTGTGGTGAAAAGGGAACCCTCTTACACTGTTGGTGGGAATAACAACTGGTACAGTCACTATGGAAAACAGTGTAGAGAGTCCTTAAAAACTGGGACTAGAACCGCCACATGACCCAGCAATCCTACTGCTCGACATATACCCCACGGATACCATAGTTGAAGGAGACTCATGTACCCTGATATTCATTGCAGCATTATTTACAATAGCTAGGACATGGAAGCAACTTAGATGTCCATCAGCATGAGAGGGTAACAGACAGGAAGGCCAGGGGTCTCCAAATGGAGGAAATAGCCTGCAAGTGTCAGACATTTTTATCTCTCTTAAGCGGCAGGAGGAAACAAACTAGCAATATTTTTTCCTTCTCTATACAAATTTAAAAGGAGGTTTCTCTTAAAATTCTGTGTTGCCATGACACCTGGTTTCACCTGAAGTTAACCAATGCCTTTTTCTTATGGAAATGTTTATCTTAAGCTATGTTAATGTACTATGCATTTACCCCAAACTCTGTCTTCAAGTTGGTTCTGCCTTTTGGGCTCAGAACCTACTTGATAAACCAGTATGTTATAGTCCGATATTGTTCCTCTAATCTATGTAAATAACACTATTTGTATGGTGCTCTGCCCTTCTTCAAGATTCAAATTAATCCTTTTATGGCCCAAGATGAAAAATTTGGAGCCAAGATTATCCCAAAATACATCCTATGGGTGAGGGGCCTGGTGCCATTCTAAGTTTTGAGACATTCCTTTCTTTCATTAACAGACTGCTGATAACTATATACATCCAGCTAAAGACTAGCAGGGGGTACTCTTTCTGCCCCCTTCTGATGCCTATGTCAGAAGCTTTCTCTATCTCCTTTATACTTTAATAAAATTTTGTTACACAAAAGCTCTGAGCGATCAAGCCTCGTCTCTGGCCCTGGATTGAATTCTTCTCCTCTGGGGGCCAAGAATCCAGGCGTCGTAATTCAACAACAACCTTTCAAGCAGATGAATGGATAAGGAAGTTGTGTACAAATACACAATAGAATATTACTCAGCTATATAAAGGAACACATTTGAGTCCGTTCTAATGAGGTGGATGAACTCGGAGCCTATTGTACAGAATGAAGTAAATCAGAAAAAGACAAATATTGTATGTTAATGCATATATATATATATATATATATAATTTAGAAAGATGTTATTGATGATCCTACATGCAGGGCAGCAAAGGAGACACAGATGTGAACAGACTTGTGGATTCAATGGGAGAAAGGGAGATTGGGATGATTTGAGAGAACATCATTGAAACACATACATTACCATATGTAAAATAGATGACCAGTGTGAGTTCAAGGCATGAAGCAGGGCACTCAAAGTCAGTGCCCTGGGACAGCCCAGAGGGACAGGGTGGGGAGAGAGGTAGGTATGGGGCTTCAGGAAGGTGGTACACATGTATACCTATGGATGATTAATGTTGATTTATGGGAAAAAAATCACAGAAGTGTAATCATCCTCCAATTAAATAAATTAATTTAAAAAGATATAATGAAGGTAAGGTAATCAAAAGACCATGACTTGCTTTGTAAAATTAGTATAGAAATACCTATTCATTGAAGACACCTGAGGTTGTAAATCCACTAACATGCTAATAACTTTCACAAATATTTTAATCAAGAAAGTCCTTTTAAGTAAGAAAAATACTATTTTGATCTTTCAATCTCTCATGACACCTGGAATGTTGCTGTGTACATTAGTGGCAGCTAAAAAAGTCTGATAAATTGAATTATATCATATTATTATGTATGTTTTACTAACGTCATCTCTGAATCAAATAATTTGGGAAAGACACTCACTGCGGAACTTCTGCTGGCTGAAGAATTAAAAAGCCAAATAGCTGATAGTGTTCTATCAACACCAATGAGCTTTAAACTTCAGATATTAGAGCCAGTTTCTAGAAATGTTCCATTAGCTATAAAGTGAAGTGAAGTCGCTCAGTCGTGTCCGACTCTTTGCGACCCCATGGACTGTAGCCTACCAGACTCTTCTGCCCATGGGATTTTCCAGGCAATAGTACTGGAGTGGATTGCCATTTCTGATTCAAAGTATGTACAGGCAAAAATCAACTATATGATCATGACTGTTTACCAGTGAAGATGACTAATTCTCATCTTTATAGGAAAAATACATAAGTGAAAGGTGAGTAGCACACAGTTAATCAGTATCCATGATCTGAAATGGGGCAGTTGAAATGGTCTAGATTAATTTATCTTCTGCTTGCAATTACCTCAGTGAAGAATGATTAGTCATTTTGTTACCTAAGTACAAGTTCATGTAGCTTTGTCTATTGAGAAGCATGAGGCAGTCAGATGGGGTTACAGTAAATGGAAAAAGAGAGCGAGATAATCTTGAATTTAAGGTATTTTTGTTTTGATGTAAGTTTTTGGGTAGATGATACTGTTTACTGGGTTGTTGCAAAGCTCACTCATGATTCTTCAGTTTGAGTATCATTTTCTTAAAAAGCCTTCTCTAAGCTTCAGACTAGTTTTTCTTCCCTACTGTTAAATCTCTTTCCTTTTCTCTCAACATTCTCTGAACCTCTAATAATCTGTTCAATATCTTTCTCCCCCCCAGATTCTAAATTCTATGGTTTTAAATTGCTTGTTTTTTTAGCTGCTTTACCTTAGAGTCTCGTCACTTTTCTGGAACATAGTATGGGGCCATTAAATGTTTGAATGGATGAATGAATAAGTGATTAGGATTCAACAACAGTATTAGTAGATTTTTCAGTGAGCTTCATTTGGTGATATTCTCTTTTCATCTTTAGATATGGCTTTGGCCATTGTTGGCCTGTCTTTATAATTTTAAATTTCTAAGTATATTTTGGAGGCCCAGGGATGGGAGTAGAAGTGATTCAGTTATGTTGTATAAATCTTAGGCATAACAAAAAGCTATTTTTCACAAGTCTAGCCTATAATGGTCATAGTCAAGTAGTTATAATAATTGACAGAATTTATAATACATATAATTTTTATATTATTTTGTCTATATCATAACATACTATCTTCAAACAGCCCACTCCAGTATTCTTGCCAGGAAAATCCCACAGACAAAGATTGGTGAGCTAGGGTCCATGGGTCTTACAAAGTGAATGAAGTGATTGAGCATGCACACACTTAGTTAAGTGTAGGATATGCATGGTATCCCATAGGAACTCATCAAAGTGTAGCCTTAAACAGTTCATCACATTCTTGACTTTAAGCAAGTAAAATATTTTATTTTGTGGGGCTTTTGGATATATTATTTAACCATCCTGCACAAACTATAATACAACTAGGAACTCTCAAATCAGAACTCAAAAAATACAACAGAAAGATAAAGCTGGAACCAATAAATATGTTTAGGTTTTCTGAAGCTAGTACTGGATAAGCATCCCACTGACTAGTTTCTGATGCAGTGGAATATGTATGTGCACTGTGTGTGCACGCTCAGTCATGTCCGACTCTGAGACCCTGTGGACCATAGCCTGCCAGGCTGCCCTGTCCATGGGATTTTCTAGGCAAGGATGCTGAATAATGTTTCCAGTTCCTCCTCCAGGAGATCTTCCTGGCCCAGGGATTGAACTCGTGTTTCCCATGTCTCCTGCATTGCAGGTAGATTCTTTACTGTTGAGCCATCAGGGAAACTACCCCAATAGAATGTACAAGAAGCAAGGGACAATGTCAAATTCAGCTCATTGATCTCCCAACTGTTCATTTAAGTCTTTCTCTACTTTAATTCCAGAGTTTCTAGATGCCCTGAAATTTTGTTGAGAAATTCAGCTGTAAAATTTTAATGTTATTAGAAAAGAAGAAAATTAATTTCTATTAATACCATGTGCTGGACACTGTTAAACATGCTCAAAACTGTTGTTTCTTCTGACACTCATAGCAACTGTAGATTACAAGTGTGAATGCATCTTTTTAGGACAAGATGAACTTCAGAGAGGTTTGTGACTTCCCTCTATAGTTAATAATCTCAGAAGAGCATTTCCGCCCTCTTATCTTATTCCAAATTACAATTTTTTTTTTTCTTACACAAGCTGACTTTTCAGGAATTATACAAAAGAAGTTGATAAGCTCTGGCATGATTTTACCTAAAAGGATCATAAAATGTTTGCATCAAATATTTAGGACATTTCCTAAGCAGTAGCGTTTTAAATACTGTCTGCTAACAAAAACTGTGGAGTCTCTTTTCTGACAATGTTTATATGTTAAGTGAAATTTACTGCTCTTTATGTTTTTATTGTATAATAATAGTAAAATAGGAACTTTGAAAAGTAATGCTAATATATTTTTCTTTAAAAAGTAATGCTAATATATTTTTCTACCCATATTCATAGTCTTCTCCTTTGCTTATTACCACAAAAAGAATCTGAGGCAGCTGCTTGGTCTAGCTGTGCTGAGTATAATTATGTGCTTATTTCTCTGTGTATAAAGCAGATGAAGAGAGATCATCTTCACAGTATTGATTTCACTAGAACCATACAGCACTTACCTGAGCCCAGAGGTATTCGTATTATCAGAAACTAAATTTTTATTTCATCCTGTTTAACATAATATATCTGCATTCTCATTTCAAAGTAATTGAAATCACAATTAGTTACTGTGAGTGCCATCATTTCATTTGATTCCTGTCTGTTTCTTAACAGAGACTCTTCAGATGGTAAGCTTTTCAATAGCACATGGAAATTAAGTGTCTCATGAATTGCACAAGTCATTTATTTTCTGTTTTCTCATTCTAGGTACATGTAATTTATTGCTGTATTTGTTTTTATGCCTAAATTGCATCTTTCTATCTCACTTTTTACTTGCTCAATTTAAACCAAGACTTACAGCATTTGAAAACTGTTTCTTGTGCACTTATGCAATTAAATTTTAATAGAACACAGTAGTGTCTCTCCAGATAATACTATAATCAATTATCAATCATATATAATGGCAATGTCATTAGAAAAAGAGTGATGACTACAAACTCTCCATGTCAAAGTTAGCTATTGAACTTTATAGTGTCTCTATAAGTGCTGTGCCTTTCCACCTCAGCAGAAAAAGTATTTTTACAGCTAAAAGTGGCATTAAATCTAGAATTAAATCCATAGAAGGAAAAGGATTAATTTGGCAACAAAACTGATTACTCTCCATTAAAAGACAAAACATAGAGAAAAAGCATTGCTGCCTTATATTCACTATATTTTTCCTTACCTGAACTTTGAATTATGATTCCTCAAATGAAAAATTTATACTATTAAAATAACCTTTAATTTAGAATATGATTATGTTTAAATGTTTATTCTATTGATTTGAAAACTGAAAATAATATGTCATTAGAAAACCTGGAGAGGATACCTAAAAGCTTAATTTTTATTAAAACTGGTGGTTTCTAGCCTCTTGTTCACATTTACCATGGGACTGGAAATGGACTTTTATTTAGGAATATGTCTACACATGTGTGAGGGTTCTCAGGTGGCTCCCAGTGGTAAAGAGCCTGCCTGCCAATGTAGGAGACACGGATTTGATCCCTGGGTAGGGAAGATCACCTGGAGAAGGGAATGGCTATCCACTCCAGTATTCTTATCTGGAGAATTTCAGGGACAGAGGAGCCTGGTGGGCTACAGTCCATAGGATCACAAAGAATTGTACAGGACTGAATGACTTAGCATGCACACATGCTCTGCATGTGTACAATATTTGTGAACTTAGAGGTGGTTTTCTTATTATTTCCTATCGCTATTCGAACTAATAAACAACTTACCTCAAAGTCTACTTAGTTTTCCATTTTAAACCACAGGTAAAGGAACAGAGTATCATTTATGAAGTGTAATAAGTTTTAGGAGAAAAATTCACTGATACATCAATATACTCTGTCTTGTAATTTGGAAGTAAGCTTTAATAATGAATCCTTCTATGATTTCTTTGAATCATGTGGTTAAGAAGCAATGAGCAAAGATTTCAAATTTAGGAGTTATTCCTTTTTGTGTTTATTGGTTATGCATATCTAATCCATCATCATTTGGGCAGGATATGCAAAGATTTAACTTTTATTTATACGATCTTCTCTAAATTACTCAGTATATTAGCACTTTGGCAGGTTGCACATTATCTGAAAACAATATTTACTGCCTTGTTTAAGTTTATGAAATATATATGGTTTCATCTACTTCTAAGTTGCTTAAATTTGGAACAAATAGATTCTTTTCACATTCATCCATTCATTCTAAAATTACTTACTCAAGACACATAGAATGATCTCATCAACTGGAAAATATTAATATACAAAGTATTATGAGAAAATTAAAAATAATGCAGTTGAGAAAAGCTAAGATTGGTGTGATTTTAGATAAGATAATGAATGATTTAAGACAGTTTAAGGGGGAGAATTCAGTTCAGTTCAGTTCAGTCACTCAGTCGTGTCCGATTCTTTGCAACCCCATGAAGCACAGCATGCTAGGCCTCCCTGTCCACCAACAACTCCTGGAGTTTACCCAAACTCATGTCCATTGAGTCGGTAATGCCATCTAACCATCTCACCCTCTGTGGTCCCCTTCTCCTCCTGTCTTCAATCTTTCTGAACATCAGGGCCTTTTGAAATGAGTCAGCTCTTCACATCAGGTGGTCAAAATATTGGCGTTTCAGCTTCAACATCAATCCTTCCAATGAACACCCAGGACTGATATCCTTTAGGATGGACTGGTTGGATCTTCTTGCAGTCCAAGGGACTCTCAAGACTCTTCTCCAACACCACAGTTCAAAAGCATCAATTCTTTGAGGCACAGCTTTCTTTATAATCAATTCTCACATCCATACATGAGTACTGGAAGAACCATAGCCTTGTCTAGACATAAATTTGTTGACAAAGTAATGTCTTTTTTTTTTAAATATGCTGTCTAGTTTGCATTCCCACCAACAGTGTAGGAGGGTTCCCTTCTCTCCACACCCTCTCCAGCATTTATTGCTTGCAGAGTTTTGGATCGCAGACATTCTGACTGGTGTGAAGTTGTACCTCATTGTGGTTTTGATTTGCATTTCTCTAATAATGAGTGATGTTGAGCATCTTTTCATGTGTTTGTTAGCCATCCGTATGTCTTCTTTGGAGAAATGTCTATTTAGTTCTTTGGCCCATGTTTTGATTGGGTCATTTATTTTTCTGGAATTGAGCTGCAGGAGTTGCTTGTATATTTTTGAGATTAGTTGTTGGTCAGTTGCTTCATTTGCTATTATTTTCTCCCATTCGGAAGGCTGTCTTTTCACTTTGCTTATATTTTCCTTTGTTGTGCAGAAGCTTTTAATTTTAATTAGGTCCCATTGGTTTATTTTTGCTTTTATTTCCAGAATTCTGGGAGGTGGATCATAGAGGATCCTGCTGTGATTTATGTTGGAGAGTGTTTTGCCTATGTTCTCCTCTAGGAGTTTTATAGTTTCTGGTCTTACATTTAGATCTTTAGTCCATTTTGAGTTTATCTTTGTGTGGGGTGTTAGAAAGTGATCTAGTTTCATTCTTTTACAAGTGGTTGACCAGTTTTCCCAGCACCACTTGTTAATGAGATTGTCTTTACTCCATTGTATATTCTTGCCTCCTTTGTCAAAGATAAGGTGTCCATATGTGTGTGGATTTATCTCTGGGCTTTCTATTTTGTTCCATTGATCTATATTTCTGTCTTTGTGCCAATACCATACTGTCTTGATGACTGTGGCTTTGTAGTAGAGCCTGAAGTCAGGGAGAATTGAAAGAGACACATGTACCCCAATGTTCATCGCAGCATTGTTTATAATAGCCAGGACATGGAAACAACCTAGATGTCCATCAGCAGATGAATGGATAAGAAAGCTGTGGTACATATACACAATGGAGTATTACTCAGCCATTAAAAAGAATACATTTGAATCAGTTCTGATGAGATGGATGTAACTGGAGCCAATTATAGAGAGTGAAGTAAGCCAGAAAGAAAAACACCAATACAGTATACTAACACATATATATGGAATTTAGAAAGATGGCAATGATGACCCTGTATGCAGGACAGCAAAAAAGACACAGATGTGTATAACAGACTTTTGGACTCAGTGGGAGAGGGAGAGGGTGAGATGACTTGGGAGAATGGTATTGAAACATGTATAATATCATGAAAGAATTGAATTGCCAGTCTATGTACGATGCAGGATATGGCACGCTTGGGGCTGGTACGCGGGGATGACCCAGAGAGATGTTGTGGGGAGGGGGGTGGAAGGGGGGTTCAGGTTTGGAAACGCATGTACACCCGTGGTGGATTCATGTCAATGTATGGCAAAACCAATACAGAATTGTAAAGTAAAATAAAAAATAAATAAATTTAAAATAAAATAAAATAAAATATGCTGTCTAGGGTGATCATAATTTTCCTTCCAAGAAGTAAACATCTTTTAATTTCATGGCTGCAAATCACCATCTGCAGTGATTTTGGAGCCTCCCAAAATAAAGTCTGTCACTGTTTCCACTGATTCCCCATCTATTTGCCATGAAGTGATGGGGCCAGATGTCATGATCTTCATTTACTGAATGTTGAGCTTTAAGCCAACTTTTTCACTCTCCTCTTTCATTTTCATCAAGAGGCTCTTTCAGTCTTCTTCACTTTCTGCATTAAGGGTGGTGTCATCTGCATATCTGAGATTATTGGTATTTATCCTAGAAATCTTGATTCCAGCTTGTAGTTCCTCCAGCCCACCATTTCTCATGAGGTGCTCTCCATATAAGTTAAATAAGCAGGGTGACAATATACAGCCTTGACGTACTCCTTTTCCTATTTGGAACCAGTCTGTTGTTCCATGTCTAGTTCTGTTACTTCCTGACCTGCCTAGAGGTTCCTCAAGAGGCAGTTCAGGTGATCTGGTATTCCCATCTCTTTCAGAATTTCCCACAGTTTATTGTGATCCACACAGTCAAAGGCTTTGGCATAGTCAAGAAAGCAGAAATAGATGTTTTCTGGAAATCTCTTGTTTTATTTTTTAATGATCCAGCAGATGTTGGTAATTTGACCTCTGGTTCTTCTGCCTTTTCTAAAACCAGCTGAACATCTGGATGTTCACGGTTCACGTATTGCTGAAGCCGCTTGGAGAATTTTGAGCATTACTTTACTAGCGTGTGAGATGAGTGCAATTGTGTGGTAGTTTGAGCATTCTTTGGCATTGCCTTTCTTTGGGATTGGAATGAAAACTGACCTTTTCCAGTCCTGTGGCCACTGCTGAATTTTCTAAATTTAATTAGCTGTGTGCAAATCTGGAGGAACAGCATTTTAAGAACTAGGGAATGACTAGTACAAGACTCTACAAGAGAGTGTGTCTGGTGTTGTCAAGAAACAGCAAGGAGTAGCTGATAGAGACTGAGAATGAGGAAGAAATGGGATCAACAAGAAATTGGTACAAGGTCACATGGAATCTTTTAGGTTATGGTTATTACAATGAGTATTACTCAGTACATTTGAGGTAGACAATTCTGATATGAATTATTAAAAAAAAACTTTTTTTGGAGTTAAAGACAAAAGAGAAATTAGAGATAAACTGATTAGGGAATGAGAAAGCAGAAATGTCTACATTGTATTAGTAGGAAGGATCACAGAAATCTGGAACTAATATTTATGGTTCTGTATATCTAGGGCTTCACAGTTCAGTTCAATTCAGTCGCTCAGTTGTGTCCGACTCTGCGACCCCATGAATCACAGCACTCCAGGCCTCCCTGTCCATAACCAACTACCGGAGTTCACTCAGACTCGTCCATTGAGTTGGTGATGCCATCCAGCCATCTCATCCTCGGTCGTTGCCTTCTCCTCCTGCCCCAAATCCCTCCCAGCATCAGAGTCTTCTCCAATGAGTCAACTCTTCTCATGACGTGCCCAAAGTACTGGAGTTTCAGCTTTAGCATCATTCCTTCCAAAAAAATCCCAGAGTTGATCTCCTTCAGAATGGACTGGTTGGATCTCCTTGCAGTCCAAGGGACTTTCAAGAGTCTTCTCCAACACCACAGTTCAAAAGCATCAATTCTTCAGCGCTCAGCCTTCTTCACAGTCCAACTCTCACATCCATACATGACCACAGGAAAAACCATAGCCTTGACTAGACGGACCTTAGTCGGCAAAGTAATGTCTCTGCTTTTGAATATGCTATCTAGGTTGGTCATAACTTTTCTTCCAAGGAGTAAGCATCTTTTAATTTCATGGCTGCAGTCAGCATCTGCAGTGATTTTGGAGCCCCCCAAAATTAAGTCTGACACTGTTTCCACTGTTTCCCCATCTATTTCCCATGAAGTGATGAGACCAGATGCCATGAGTAGTATAGAATTTCCTTGCCAATGCAGGAGATGTGAGAGACTGAGGTTTGATCTTGATGTCAGGAAGATCCCCTGGAGGAGGGCATAGCAACACACTCCAGCATTTTTGCCTAGAGAATCCCATGGACAGAGGAGCCTGGTAGCAAAGAATAGCCCTGTTAATAACACCTCAAGTTTTTATTATATACATGTACTTTTTTGTTTGTTTGTTTTGTTTCTTTGTCTTTTGTTCTCTTTCTAAGTATACTACTTTTGGTGATCTCAGTCATTCTCATAGCTTAGATGAACATTTAAATACTGATGATTCTTTAATTTATGATTTCTATGTTTTATGTCTTTGCTTAACTCACTTCTTTCTGGAAGTGTCTGACTTCCAATATACTTTAACATGGGGCTTAGCAGTTGGTGCAGTGGAAAAGAAATCCACCTGCCAATGCAGGAAATGCAAGAGAAGTGGGTGTGATCCCTGAATTTTGGGAGATACCCTGGAGGAGGACATGGCAACCCACTCCAGTATTCTTGCCTGGAAAATTCCATGGACAGAGAAGCCTGGCTGGCTACAGTCTATGGGGTAGAAGAGTTGGATGCAACTGACAACTCTATCAAGCGTGACAACTCTAGCAAAGTGTGTCAGATACACACACACACACATACACACACTTTACTATGACAGCCTGCCATGTATTTTTAATTACCTGATAGTGTTGTCTTTTTCACAAACCTATGGGCTCCATGAAAGTCGGAACCACTCCTATTTCACTTTTCATTATATCACTAAATTCTTAGTAAATATATATATATATTTAATTTTTATTTTACTTTATTTACCTTTATAATACTGTATTGGTTTTTGCCATACATTGACATGAATCAGTCACGGGTGTACATGAGTTCCCAATCCTGAACCCCCCTCCCACCTCCCACCCCATATCATCTCTCTGGATCATCCCTGTGCACCAGACTCAAGCATCCTGTATCCTGTATTGAACATAGACTGGTGATTCATTTCTTACCTGATAGTATACATGTTTCAATGCCATTCTCCCAAATCATCCCACCCTCTCCCTCTCCCACAGAGTCCAAAATTCTGTTCTATAAATCTGTGTCTGTTTACTGTCTTGCATAGAGGATTATCGTTACCATCTTTCTAAATTCCTTATGTATGTGTTAGTATACTGTATTGGTGTTTTTCTTTCTGGCTTACTTTACTCTGTATAATAGGCTCCAGATTCATCCACCTCATTAGAACTAACTCAAATGTATTCTTTTTAATGGCTGAGTAGTACTCCATTGTGTATATGTACCACGGCTTTCTTATCCATTCATCTGCTAAATGGACATCTAGGTTGTTTCCATGTCCTGGCTATTATAAACAGTGCTGCAATGAACATTGGGATACATGAGTCTCTTTCAATTCTGGTTTCCTTGGTGTGTATGCCCAGCAGGGGGATTGCTGGGTCATAAGGCAGCTCTATTTGCACTTTTTAAAGGAATCTCCACACTGTTCTCCATAGTGGCTGTACTAGTTTGCATTCCAAGGAACAGTGTAAGAGGGTTCCCTCTTCTCCACACCCTCTCCAGCATTTATTGCTTGTAGACTTTTGGATCGTTGCCATTCTGACTGGTGTGAAATGGTACCTCATTGTGGTTTTGATTTGCATTTCTCTGATAATGAGTGATGTTGAGCATCTTTTCATGTGTTTGTTAGCCATCCATATGTCTTCTTTGGAGAAATGTCTATTTACTTCTTTGGCCCATTTTTTGATTGGGTCATTTATTTTTCTGGAATTGAGCTGCAGGAGTTGCTTGTATGTTTTTGAGAGTAGTTGTTTGTCAGTTGCTTCATTTGCTATTATTTTCTCCCATTCAGAAGGCTGTCTTTTCACCGTGCTTATAGTTTCCTTTGTTGTGCAGAAGCTTTTAATTTTAATTAGATCCCATTTGTTTATTTTTGCTTTTATTTCCAGTATTCTGGGAGGTGGATCATAGAGGATCCTGCTGTGATTTATGTCGGAGAGTGTTTTGCCTATGTTCTCCTCTAGGAGTTCTATAGTTTCTGGTCTTACATTTAGATCTTTCATCCATTTTCAGTTTATTTTTGTGTTTGGTGTTAGAAAGTGATCTAGTTTTATTCTTTTACAAGTGGTTGACCAGTTTTATCAGTTTTATCACTTGTTAAAGAGATTGTCTTTAATCCACTGTATATTCCTGCCTCCTTTGTCGAAGATAAGGTGTCCATATGTGTGTGGATTTATCTCTGGGCTTTCTATTTTGTTCCATTGATCTTTATTCTGTCTTTGTGTCAGTACCATACTGTCTTGATGACTATGGCTTTGTAGTAGAACCTGAAGTCAGACAGGTTGATTCCTCCAGTTCCATTTTTCTTTCTCAAGATTGCTTTGGCTATTCAAGTTTTTTTTGTATTTCCATACAAATTGTGAAATCATTTGTTCTACCTCTGTGAAAAATACTGCTGGTAGCTTGATAGGGATTGCATTGAATCTGTAGATTGCTTTGGTGACTGCAGCCATGAAATTAAAAGACACTTACTCCTTGGAAGAAAAGTTATGACCAACCTAGATAGCATATTCAAAAGCGGAGACATTACTTTGCCGACTAAGGTCCGTCTAGTCAAGGCTATAGTTTTTCCTGTGGTTATGTATGGATGTGAGAGTTGGACTATGAAGAAGGACTATGAAGAATTGATGCTTTTGAACTGTGGTGTTGGAGAAGACACTTGAAAGTCCCTAGGACTACAAGGAGAGCCAACCAGTCCATTCTGAAGGAGATCAACTCTGGGATTTCTTTGGAAGGAATGATGCTAAAGCTGAAACTCCAGTACTTTGGGCACGTCATGAGAAGAGTTGACTCATTGGAGAAGACTCTGATGCTGGGAGGGATTGGGGGCAGGAGGAGACGGGGACTACAGAAGATGAGATGGCCGGATGGCATCCCAGACTCGATGGACGTGAGTGTGAGTGAACTCCGGGAGTTGGTGATGGACAGGGAGGCCTGATGTGCTGCGATTCATGGGGTTGCAAAGAGTCGGACACGACTGAGCAACTGAACTGAACTGAACTGAACTGAGTATACTCATTTTCACTATATTGATTCTTCCGATCCATGAACATGGTATATTTCTCCATCTATTAGTGTCCTCTTTGATTTCTTTCACCAGTGTTTTATAATTTTCTATATATAGGTCTTTAATTTCTTTAGGTAGGTATATTCCTAAGTATTTTATTCTTTTCATTGCAATGGTGAATGGAATTGTTTCCTTAATTTCTTTTTCTACTTTCTCACTATTAGTGTATAGGAATGCAAGGGATTTCTGTGTGTTGATTTTATATCGTGCAACTTTATTGTATTCATTGATTAGCTCGAGTAATTTTCTGGTGGATTCTTTAGGGTTTTCCATGTAGATGATCATGTCATCTGCAAACAGTGAGAGTTTTACTTCTTCTTTTCCAATTTGAATTCCTTTTATTTCTTTTTCTGTTCTGATTGCTGTGGCCAAAACTTCCAGAACTATGTTGAATAGTAGTGGTGAAAGTGGTTACCCTTGTCTTGTTCCTGACTTTAGGGGAAATGCTTTCAATTTTTCACCATTGAGGATAATGTTTGCTGTGGGTTTGTCATAGGTAGCTTTTATTATGTTGAAGTATGTTCCTTCTATTCCTGCTTTCTGAAGAGTTTTTATCATAAATGGATATTGAATTTTGTCAAAGTCCTTCTCTGCATCTATTGAGATAATCACATGGCTTTTATTTTTCAATTTGTTAATGTGGTGTATTACATTGATTGATTTGCAGATATTGAAGAATCCTTGCATCCTTGGGTTAAAACCCACTTGGTCATGGTGTATGATCTTTTTAATGTGTTGTTGGATTCTGATTGCTAGAATTTTGTTAAGGATTTTTGCATCCATGTTCATCAGTGATATTGGCCTGTAGTTTTCTTTTTCTGTGGCATCTTTGTCAGGTTTTGGTATTAGGGCGATGGTGGCCTCATAGAATGAGTTTGGAAGTTTACATTCCTCTGCAATTTTCTGGAAGAATTTGAGTAGGATAGGTGTTAGCTCTTCTCCAAATTTTTGGTAGAATTCAGCTGTGAAGCCATCTGGACTTGGGCTTTTGTTTGCTGGAATATTTCTGATTACAGTTTCAATGTCCGTGCTTGTGATGTGTCTGTTAAGATTTTCTGTTTCTTCTTGGTTCAGTTTTAGAAAGTTGTACTTTTCTAAGAATTTGTCCATTTCTTCCATGTTGTCCATTTTATTGGCATATAATTGCTGATAGTAGTCTCTTATGATCCTTTGTATTTCTGTGTTGTCTGTTGTGATCTCTCCATTTTCATTTCTAATTTTATTGATTTGATTCTTTTCCCTTTGTTTCTTGGTGAGTCTGGCTAATGGTTTGTCTATTTAATTTATCCTTTCCAAGAACCAGCTTTTGGCTTTGTTGATTTTTGCTATGGTCTCTTTTGTTTCTTTTGCATTTATTTCTGCCCTAATTTTTAAGATTTCTTTCCTTCTACTAACTCTGGGTTTCTCCATTTCTTCCTTTTCTAGTTGCTTTAGGTGTAGAGTTAGGTTATTTATTTGACTTTTTTCTTGTTTCTTGAGGTATGCCTATATTGCTATGAACTTTCTTCTTAGCACTGCTTTTATAGTGTCCCACAGGTTTTGGGTTTTTTTGTTTTCATTTTCATTCATTGCATTTCTTTTTTGATTTCTTCTGTGATTTGATGGTATTCAGCAGCGTGTTGTTCAGCTTCCATATTTTGGAATTTTAAATAGTTTTTCTCCTGTAATTAAGATCTAATTTTAATGCATTATGGTCAGAAAAGATGCTTGGAATGATTTCAATTTTTTTTGAATTTATCAGGGTTAGATTTATGGCTCAGCATGTGATCTATCCTGGAGAAGGTTCTGTGAGCACTTGAGAAAAAGGTGATATTCATTGTTTTGGGGTGAAATGTCCTATAGATATCAATTAGGTCTAACTGGTCTGTTGTATCATTTAAAGTTTGCATTTCTTTGTTAATTTTCTGTTTAGTTGATCTGTCCATAGGTGAGAGTGGGGTATTAAAGTCTCCCACTATTATTGTGTTATTATTAATTTCTCCTTTCATACTTGTTAGCTTTTGTCTTACATATTGTGGTGCTCCTATGTTGGGTGCATATATATTTATAATTGTTATATCTTCTTCTTAGATTGATCCTTTAATCATTATGTAGTGGCCTTCTTTGTCTCTTTTCACAGCCTTTATTTTAAAGTCTATTTTATTGGGTATGAGTATTGTTACTCCTGCTTTCTTTTGGTCTCTATCTGTGTGGACTATCTTTTCCCAGCCCTTCACTTTCAGTCTATATGTATCCCTTGTTTTGAGGTGGGTCTCTTGTAGGCAGCATATATAGGGATCTTGTTTTTGTAACCATTCAGCCAGTTTTTCCTTTTGGTTGGGGCATTCAACCTATTTACGTTTAAGGTAATTATTGATAAGTATGACCCCGTTTCCATTTACTTTATTGTTTTGGGTTTGGGTTTATATGACCTTTTTGTGTTTCCTGTCTAGAGAATATCCTTTAGCATTTGTTGGAGAGCTGGTTTGGTGGTGCTGAATTCTCTCAGCATTTGCGTGTCTGGAAAGCTTTTTATTTCTCTTTCATATTTGAATGAGATCCTTGCTGGGTACAATAATCTGGGCTGTAAGTTATTTTCTTTCATCACTTTAAGTATGTCTTGCCATTCCCTCCTGGCCTGAAGCATTTCTATTGAAAGATCTCTAGTTATCCTTATGGGAATCCCCTTGTGTGTTATTTGTTGTTTATCTCTTGCTGCTTTTAATATTTGTTCTTTGTGTTTGATCTTTTTAAATTTGATAAATATGTGTCTTAGGGTGTTTCACCTTGGATTTATCCTGTTTGGAACTCTCTGGGTTTCTTGGACTTGGGTGATTATTTCCTTCCCCATTTTAGGGAAGTTTTAAATTATTATCTCAAGGATTTTCTCATGGTCTTTCTTTTTGTCTTCTTCTTCTGGGACTCCTATAATTTGAATGTTGGAGCGTTTCATATTGTCCTGGAGGTCTCTGAGACTGTCCTCATTTCTTTTAATTCGCTTTTCTTTTTTCTTCTCTGATTCATTTATTTCTACCATTCTATCTTCTACTTCACTAATCCTACCTCCTGCCTCCTATATTCTACTATTTGTTGCCTCCAGAGTGTTTCTGATCTCATTTATTGCATTATTCATTATATATTGACTCTTTTTTATTTCTTCTAGGTCCTTAAACATTTCTGCATCTTCTCAATGCTTGTCTCCAGGCTACTTATCAGTGATTCCATTTTTATTTCAAGATTTTGGATCATTTTCACTATCATTATTTGGAATTCTTTCTCAGGTAGATTCCCTATCTCTTCCTCTTTCGTTTGGCTTGGTGGGCATTTCTCCTGTTCCTTTACCTGCTGGATATTCCTCCATCTCTTTATCTTGTTTATATTGCTGCATTTGGGGTGACCTTTCTGTATTCTGTGAATTTGTGCAGTTCTCTTATTATGGAGTGTCCTCACTGTGGGTGGGGTTGTATCAGTGGCTTGTCAAGGTTTCTTAGTTAGGGAGGCTTGTGTTGGAGTTCTGGTGGGTAGAGCTGGATTTCTTCTCTCTTGAGTGCAATGAAGTGTCCAGTAATGAGTTATGAGACATCTAATGGTTTGGAGTAACTTGACCTGCTTGTATATTGAAGGTCAGGGGTGTGTTCCTGTGTTGCTGGATAATTTGCATGATATGTCTTGCTCTGGAACTTGTTGGCCCTTGGGTGGTGCTTGGTTTCAGTGTAGGTATGGAGGCGTTTGATGAGCTCCTATCAATTAATGTTCCCTGGATTCAGGAGTTCTCTGATGTTCTCAGGAGTTGGACTTAAGCCTCCTGCTTCTGGTTTTCAGTTTTATTTTTACAGTAGCCTCAAGAATTTTCCATCTATACAGCACCAATGATAAAACATCTAGGTTATAGATGAAAAGTTTCTCCACAGTGAGGGACACCCAGAGAGGTTCACTGAGTTACATGGAGAAGAGAAGAGAGAGGGGGTAGTTAGAGGTGACTGGAATGAGATGAGGTGGGATCAAAAGAGGAGAGAGTGAGCTAGCCAGTAGTCACTTCCTTATGTGTGCTCCTCAGTCTGGACCGCTCAGAGATGTTCACGGAGTTATACAGGCAAGAGGAGAAGGAAGAAATAGACAGAGGTGGCCAGGAGAATAAAAGAGGGAAATGAAAAGGAGAGAGACAGATCCAGCCAGTAACCAGTTTCCTAAGCATTCTCCATCGTCTGGAACACACAGAGATTCACAGAGTTGGGTAGAGAAGAGAAAAGGGAGGGAGAAGACAGAGACAACCTGGTGGCAAAAAAGGAGAGTCCAAAGGAGGAGAGAGTGGTCAAGCCAGTAATCTTGCCCTCAGGTAAAATTGGGTACTGAAGATTGGGTTTTTTAAATGTACAAAATTGACAACAAATACCAAAAAGCAAAGATTAAAAATCTAGAGTAGAGATTGGATTTTCAAAAATACAATATTAAAGGAAAGAAGAAGAACAAAAAGAAAAAAAAGTCACAAGAATTATTAAAAAAACACAACAACAACCACAAAAATATATATATATGGCGTTTGCTTTAAAAATAGGGTCTGTTTTTTTTTTTTTTTTGAAAAGTGATAGTAGTTTATAAAAACTAAAATTAAAGGAGAAATAGAGGACTTAAAATTTTTAAAAAGTTAAAAAAAGGAGAAGAAAAAGAAAAGAAGAAACAATCAAACAACAACATCAACAACAATTTTAAAAAAGACAGAGAGA